>NW_026860906.1:0-274909 GCF_026571515.1 Ruditapes philippinarum
ATTTAGATTTTATCATCACCTCTTCCTAGATTCATACTTTAGACGAAATATGCTTTTTAAATTGTCTCCGTGGTTGTAAAAGGAAAATCAAAAAGTGAATGATTCAAGTATATACATGTACATGTTGGCATTCGCACTACAACGCGCACGTATGGGATATGGTACTCCATCTATATTATTGTCTGGAGCATTACTTGAAAAGAATCGAAAGGCAACTTAAAATATGAAAAGATGTTTACTTAAATTTGCAGCGTTCATCTGGGTAGCTATCTCCTTTTTTGTTGAATTTTTCACTTCTGTTCTGTTTTAAGCAAAATTCTAGGATTATACAAGTACATGTAATTGATTTCAGAGTACAAATTTAACACGAATTAAGATTAATACAGATTTGGAAATCACATAGCCCAGAAAAAGGCATGTCCGATTTTTAATTCATCAGTCAGCAAGTCTGCTTCGTGTTCTCTTATCATCATATACTGAGTGAAGAATGACAGAATCTCGCCTTCACAACTCACATCGTAAGCACAATTGTTTCAATTTCTAGTGTTATTATTGTGCGCTAGATAGGTAGATAGTTTTATTTTCTAGTGATTTTGATTTCTTACTGCCGGATTTGTAGCTTTTTACCGTTTTTGTCGTTTTCTAAACGAAATCCATTTTTATGTATTAAGAAAGAACGCGGATGTGTTGAATAGGGCCAATTCTTAATGAATAGCTGACCTCAATTACATAAAAAGGAAGAGCAACATGTCAGTTTATAGTAGGAGATCTATTGTTCCAATGTAATGTATTGAACATTACTAGAATAATACTAGCATTACATAACAATTAATATAATACCACTAGCCACTTGTTTAACATTGACAATGTGTGGAATTTAACTGAAGTGTTTTTACAATCAAATATCAGGGCGATATTAATTTTTATGTACAGAAAATTTTGATTTTTACGGCGTTTGCAACTATTAGTGTTAAGCATTTATACTGCGATATATAATGGCACCAAACTAAGTAACTATCAATCTACTAATGCTTAAGATGATTGATTCTGATGTTAAAATCATAGTTAAAGTGTACTTTAATTCTAATTAATCACGCTTACCAACATTGTAGCTTAAAATTTAGTATGTTTCATTTGTAAAACTTTACTAAACAAACACAATATGGTGTTAATAAAGAGTTGATATATTACAGTTAGCATTATATACAATTTCTATTGCAGTTGAAAAACAACACAATACACATAAGCCAGGAAGATATAAAGCCACTGATTGCGAAAAGAAAGCACGCTTTAGCGGAACTTGATGACAGAACAGCCGAATCCTTGCGCAAACTCGACGAGAAAGCATTTGATGTACTACATAAACTAGAGCAAGATGTTGACGACTTGAAACGTGCCGCTTTAACTGATGTTGAAAACGCTGGGACATCGACAAAGCAAAATATTTATGTAGAGAAACATGATGCAATATTTGACATTATCAGAGCAAGGGAACAAGCAAAGCAAAACATCTCCGATAATGCCACTGCAGGTGTATCTGACATAAACAAAGCCACTGAACAGGCAAAACAAGATATTTCACAGAAAGCTAACACAACTCGGAAACAGGCAAAACAAGACATTTCGGAGAAAGCTAATGATGGTATATCTGACATAAATACAGCTAAGGAACAAGCAACACAGGAGATCTATGAGAAAGCTACTGGTGGTGTTTGTGATATCAACACAGCTCGAGAACTAGCAAAACAAGACATTTCCTTCAAGGGTTCTGATGTTTTGTCTGACATAAACAGAGCTAGGGAACAGGCAAACCAAGACATTTATGAAAAAGGTACTGGTAGTGTGTGTGAGCTCAACAGAGCCCGGGAACAGGCAAAACAAGACATTGTTTTGAGTGCTACTGATGGTTTATCTGACATAAAAATGGCCCGGGAACAGGCCAAACAAGATGTGTCTTTAAAAGTTATCAATGGTATATCCGACATAAACACAGTCCGGGAACAATCAAAAGAATACATTGCTGGAAAGACCAATGATGGATTAAATAAAGTAAGCAATGCAGAGACAGAGGCAATTCAACATATTGCTAGACAAGCCACTGACACTATGTCTGAAGTAAAACAGGATATTGACATGCAAAAATGTGAAGTCATGTCTGATATTCGCATCGCTGGGGCACGGGTGAAACAAGACGTTTTAACTGCCTTCAGCAAGGCAGAAACAGACACACAAGGCAATCATTTAGGTCGCACCAATGATGCCAGGTTTGATAAAAGCGAGGGCGTTATTTTAAAGGAATCCCTTTTCCAAAGAGGTTTTCGGCGTGTTAGAAATGTGTTCAGTTCTTCAAAATCAAAGCCGCACTTAAAGGTTTGTTTTTGTATAAATCATTAAAACCGCTTTGTTCTGAAGTTAAAGAAAATATCCATTGTGTTAGATTTATTTTTAATGCACATTATCTCAAGTAATAATTAAACACAATTAAGTGTATTGTCTATTAGAAGCATTGAGTTGATTTCTAACTAAAAACGGGAAAATATCGTTGTACATGTTGAAATGTATATGTAGCTAAAATGAAATGTCATTTCAGAAATATTATAGTACATTATTCTACATTTAAGTAATGATTTATTAATGATAAATTAATAACAGTGATGTGATGATATAACCAAACACGAACGGCAAATAGTCAAGAAACGTCAGAAATACATTAAAAGTCACACGTCTGTCACAGTTTGAAGATAAACTCGTTCATCACTACAGCAAATAAAATATTTCGTGAACACTCGATACCCACATATTTCAACTTTACTTAAACAGTTTTTGCGCTCACCATAATAATATTCATTGCAAACAGAAGTTATGTATAGTCGTAGAAAAATGGATTTTGTTTGTCTTCGTCTGCTTTACAAATAGAGTGGCAAATCCCTTTTGAAATGAGATAAATTTTTGCTATTAATTATATTTATTTTATTCAATGTGGTCATATGTCTTTCTGATATTTGTGTGTTTATGTCTATCATGAAATTTCTTTTGGTGAGCCATAATAACTAATATTGATTATTAATCCAAATTATCACTGAATTAATATTTTCTCAATGATACTCGTGTGTCAGCTATTCCATTTATATTCATTTAATTTTTCTATTTTGCATAAAATAAGTTAATAATTTTTTTATTATTATTATGTCTTAAATTTTCGCAGGTAGTACCGAAGCGATCCAGAGGATCATCATTCAGAGTTTCAGGTAATGAAATTCTTTTATCATAGTTTAAGTTAAAAGGCTGGAGAAAGTGTGATTCCTCGGATGCATAAAAACTGTATAGCTACATGATAATTGCAGACTCGGTTTGATTGAGTCGGTACATGAGGGCTATTGAAAAAGCGGAGCATCCGTCACGCCCCCTAACACCGGCTTGAGCGGTACTCAATTTTCAATGCTAAAAGTGATAGAATCAATGATCCCGAAAGACCAGAAAATATAAGAAGCCATACTTGTCGGCTATTTTTAACCTTAAGGAAAGTTTATCTTAAGTGATTATTTTAAAGATGTGTTCTTCTGTTTCTTAAGTTAAAACATAGTCGACGAATATGGCTGCTTTACTTCAGTGTTGTTGTATTTTTCTGCCCCTTAGGGATCATAGATTCAAGCACGTTTATGCTTAGGCCGATGCTGGGGGCGTGAGAGTAGATTCACGTTTTCATGACTTTAAAAAAAACTGAGTCTGCAATTGTTATATTATTTTGTTTTCTGTGCTTCCGAGGATCACCTTTTTTCCACAATAACTTTTAATTGTTTCCTGCATATTCTTATCTTTTTCTATCTTAGTAAGATTTTACTTTATATTTGCAAGATCTTTAATTTCTATTTCCATTATTTTATTCTGTTTTCATTTTTATGGTTTAAAAAAATCATATAATAATGTATTTTTGTCTGTTTTTTGAAAATCCCATAATTACAGATATATATAAAAAATATGTGAAATGTCTTTTTTAAAGAACTTAAAGATGAACTAATTAGATGGTACAACACAAATCACAGTACAGTTCCTCTTTCACCACTCACAGATGATTGCGATACTCCTGTAGCTGGGTTCTACATTTTGCCAGAAATTGACGTACACACACATCTCCCAGGCGGCAGGAAAGAAACAACTAGAGTCGCGTCGTTACATGACCTGTTTATATCCGATGTCAATGTTCCCCGGGAAATATATTTATCAGCAGTAGCTGGATTTGGAAAAACGGCATTTTCTAAATACCTTACCATAGCGTGGTGCCAAGCCCATCAAAATAATGAAAACTATGTTTATTTTGAAGAAGAAGTAGTAAATGCTTTATCTGACTTTAGCTTTTTATTTCTGGTGTTCTTGAGAGATTCAACTGAGGTTTGTGATGTCGATGACATGATCGAACAACAAGTCATACAAAATCTTCCTTGTTCAAACAAAATGCCAAAAGGTCTTTTAAAGGACCTTTTACGTGATGAAAAATGCCTTGTTATATTGGATGGACTAGATGAATGGACTCATCCTGACAATGATTGTACAAGAATACCGAAAAGCATTCCTCATCGATATGCACGAGAAAAATGTGTAATCTTAACAACAACCAGGCCATGGAAGCTTGGAGTCTCCAACTTGAAGACAAGTCAAATAGATAAAACAATAGAGTTAGTTGAATTCAACAAATACTATTCGAGGCAGTTTAAGATAAACGCTATAAAAATGTTGATAGGCAACATTAAAGAGGATAAACTTAGAAATAAGGTAAGCAGATTTGAAGAGCATATCAGAGACAATGACCTTAAAGAGATGGAATCTACTCCTCTTCTTTTACTCTATCTTATATGTTTATGGCTCGGAAACGTTCCAATTGGAAATTCCACAGTTGGGCTGTATACAGGCATCATTCAGCTTCTTCTTTCTAGAACAGAAAAAATACATGGCCAGTTTCATTCTTCCTGTTTAACGTTTTCAAGTAACGTCCCTGATTGCTTCAAAAACTATAAACATTGCTCTGGCTACTACATGTTTCTGGTGAGTTTAGGAAAACTAGCTTTTCACACATTATTAAGTAACAAAAAGGAGAACTCTCTGGTTTTTGATAATGATGTTGCTGAAAAATATCTGAACCAAGAAGATTTGAAATTAAGCAGTTTATCGGGAATTTTATCAGTAAATAAAGTAAAAACGTTGGTTAATGAGAATTTTAGAATCTCATTTGCACATAAAACGGTACAAGAATATTTTTTAGCTATTTATGTATGTTTTCAAAACACAAGTGAAGGTCAGGAAATGATCTTGAAAGAATGCCATTGTTTACAAAATATTCTAGACATGTCGAAAGTATTTGTCTTTATCAGTAATATGAACCCTAAATTAATGTCTGCAATATCAAGCGAGTTGATGTCTGTGATAAATGATGATGAGAAAACAAACATTTACAGAACTATGACAGAATATCATTACGTGTATTCTGATCCATTACAAGACATACAAGACATGTATATTTCATGTGCTAAAGAATGTCAAGGAAACGAAGACCTCAAATTGTGTCTACAAGATTTCTTTATTGATGGAAAATGTCTACAAGTAAACTACTTCATTCAGTTGCAACATCTGTGTCAACAAAATAAAGGAAAAATAAAATCAGTTATGATTCACAACAAAGGTATTTGCAGTGTACAAGAAATTTGCAGTTTGTTCGAACTCTCTTATCTTCAAAATGTAGAGAAATTATGGTATAGGGGAGACATTCTAGAAGAGGAAATGATAAGCTTGATTTTGCACCCTTTAAAATGTATATCTGTATTATCTAGTAAATGGAAATATGATACATTTAAACACAATCTTTGCCCTCTATCTGGGGAGCTATATAGACGACTGGTAAAATTACCGCACCTGGAGTGTTTAAATCTATACTGTTTTACTATGACCCACGAGGTAATGGAGACATTGTTAAATTTCCTCACTAGTAAAAAATCAATGACACATATTGAATTAAGTCAGCTGTACTGTAGTGATCACGAGAATACTTCATGCAGGGGCTTTAACATTGACCTGTCACAACATTTACATCTGAAAGGTTTAGGATTGGACAGTATCCCCGTGTCACAGTTTAAAATGAATGTATCGTTGTTAGAGAAATGTACTGTAGGTAACTTATATGAACCTGGCGTTGTGTCATCTTATCTCAGCAAACTCCCAGCAGCAAATAAACTACAAGTATTTAGGTGTTTCTCTTTGAAATCTTCAAGTCACATTGATACAATGTTACTCAAATTGCCCTTGTTACTTTATGTGAAAGATGTCTGGTTGGCAGGAATAAATCTTGATAAAAGATCAATAACACTGTCACCTGAAATGCGCAATTTAAAACTAGTGTTTTTAGATGGTTTTACAATGTCTTGTTCAGTGTTATATGATCTGCTTAAAGTTATAAACAGACTACCACAATCTGTAACAATAAGGATAGATGGTTGTTATATAAAAACAGAAAGAGAATTTCAAAGATTCAGAAGATTTGTCAAACTTTCGGACAAATTTCTTATCAACCATGATGGCACCACGAAGTCTCGAATGTACGGGTTTGAGTTTAAAACAGCTAAGTTGAAATAAAAAAGCGTGTAGAAACAATTTATTACATAAATAGTGACAATAGTGACGGATTATTTTAAAAAAATAAAAGGTTTGTGTTCAATTTCGATGGCACCAATAGGTCTTAAAGGGTACCACTTATTTTGTAAAAACTTGGTTTGAGTTGAAAACAAGAACAAACTTGAAATTAAATATAAAGCATGTACGAGTATTTTCCTATTACAGAAATGTATTAAAATCTTGGAAATCCTTATTGCAATTGTTGTATTTGAATAAAAGAATATAAAGCTATGTTTTGAATCTGCAATTCTTCTTTATTATTTGACAAGTTCAATTTTTTTCTTGAAATATCTGCCAGGTTTTAAATGAGACTATAATTCATACTGTGTTACCTGTCGTGTTGTCAAATTAATGTATAGAATGGTCATCCCCATTTATTTTTTTTAAATTTTTATTTTATTTTAGTTTTGTTGCCTAGGATCATTACTCTTATTTACATAAATACCTCTTTCGTTTTTGGGGAGGATAGTTGAGTTTCTATATAATGGCGACCCATGAATCAATAACTAATGAACAATTATAGCTTTCAACTTGAAAAAGGCCTATTTTGTTTTTGGCGCCAAAGATGAAGGTAAATATGTCATGGAATACGAAAAGTGTTTCGTTTTGATAAGTTAAGAAAAAATGTTCCCACATCCTTCAAACTTAAAAAAACTATTAAAGAAAACAAAAGACGTAATCCGAGATATAATGTTTTATATTTATGTTTCTGCGCCCGCAGATATGCTACCGTGTTTTTGGCTAATACATATCAACATCAAAACGTTCGATAATTCTTTTGCTATACGGGACTGGCATCCCCTTATACTAAACATGTATCCTCGTAGCAGTATTTGGCAGGAGTGTTCTTCTTAAGTGGATAAATAAACTATTCCTACTTGCATGATATAAATGAACTACAAATATGCAGTTATTTGTAAAGGATTATAGAATGGAGTGAATATGGTGATATTTAATGTGTGCACACTTATAGGTGTTACGCTAGAAATTACTTTGATGTTGTTTGTCTAGATTAGTATATCAAATGTTGAATGTTGAGCTGAATGTCAATTTTTATGCTCAACATGGGAAATATTAAATGTCTAGCAATGTTGACAGCCTTTTTTGGATACCTTTGATGTTGAGTTGATGTTGTTTAGCTTTCAATATTAAAACTGGATATATATAACTAATTGTCACTGCGGTATACCGTACCCCGGATATTGCTCGATATAATGAGGACTTTCATTCCATTTCGCGACTTTTAACGAGGAAAGAAGGTAAGTTCAGTGACGATATTTAGTAATTTTGAATTGGTTTGATATAAATTTTTTAGAAAAACAAATACTTCGATATTTTTCCTAGTTACTGAAAACCCAAACATATTGAAAAATAGCTTTGAAAGGTAATTAGGAGGTAAAATTCGTCTCTTTGCTCACGTGATAAATGAGCTCGGATCAGTCAAATTTGATGTTTTTGTGCATATACCTCCTTAAAAGAAACAATTGAATCGAGTGAAATGTGATAATGATGATAATATTTATGTTGTAAATGTTCAATCAACAATAGAACCTCAGATGACAGTGCATTTTGAGAATAAATACACATGTCAGTGTACCGAGTATTGCGTTGGATATACCCGCCGGTGTCACGAGTATATGTCCAGAATAGGCAGAGTTCGGGGTACTTTACTGGTCTGCGAATAATCCAGATTTTCATTCCTGCTCATGAAAAACCTCAGTCGAACAAACTCAGCAATTTTCTGTGTTTACAAAGTTCTCGTTGCTATCGAAGGATCAATCTGTCCAGAATTTGTTAATGATTATTGCATATCTTACTTTAAGTAGTAAAAAATGCATCCAAGGTGCATTAATGCTGCCTCAAGATTGTCAATAGTAGACGGTATTGAGCAAGCGTTTGTCACGGTTCAGAACTGTTCACTAATTCCCCGGACCCTTGGAATACCGTATCGCAGCTCTATCGACTGAGCTATCCGGCCGCTTACACATTATCACCCCGAAATAGTGAACAGTTCTGAACCGTGACATGTGCTAATATCTAATATCAACCGACTTCCTACTATGCCAAAAATCCATATAAAGGTAACTTTCTGTCATTTTGCACCTGCACTCTAGCAACGGCAGACCGTCTGCACGTGAAATTTGTTACGTCATTAGCAATCAGTTACCGTATGGCTGCCGAGCGGGTACGGCTTAAAAAACCCGAATAATGGATTTTAATAAGATTATGATAAAGGGCAGCAGATGCAATAAAAAGGTTTTGTTCCTTATAACCTTTCATGTCATAAAGGCGTGTTTTGAAGGCTTTACCCCCACTCCTTTTGAGGCCTCAAATAGTGTAAAACATGCGCTATTTAGGCCCAAAACACTGGTTTTTTCGTTTGAAAAATGTTGTTCAAAAGAGTGATCACTTTTTCGGCGCCCCCTGCCCCCCCCCCTTTAAAGAGGTACATCAAGAATTTGCCAAAGGGGGATGTGTCCCCTTCTGTTTGAGGGTTTGAAGTGGGGCAGTAGAGAGAGAATTTGGGACTTGTGGGGGGCTAAAATGGCCTCAGGTCGATTTAAAGGTACCATGTTATCAACGCCGAAAAGCCTTATACTTTATCTCAATCAATTGAGAAGTTGCTGCACCTTGAAATCAGTTTTTTTATGGAAAAAAAAAACAACGCAAAATAGAGATTTTGGCAATTTTGAGACGTCCCCCCGTTGCCATGGTAACTGGCATGCTGTTCCACAGGCTATGGTCCAGCCAACATCTGTGCCCAGTTTGATCAGTATTGGAATATTTTTATAGTTTCATAGCAGTTTGAACTTGTAACAGGAGTCTTAATTCAATGAAAACAGCCATTTTTTGCTTTGCAATATGCTTTCGCAGTAAAATGTTAAGACGATACCGACATGCTTGGACGGCATAAGCCCGCGGGCCAATATTTTACTAAGTGTGTCGATATGTTTCTTAAGGCAAACTTGCCCTGTAAAAACCTATTATTAATGTCATCTAAATATGTTTTTTATTCTACTTCTTTTCAGAGATGGGTCTCCTTGATCACAGTTTCTTGAGCATGTATTTAAAGATTTTTATCGTCAATTTTGATGGTTCTACCCTGCTCCCGACCCTGCTTCCGACCCTGTACACACTTTATTTCATCCATAGTGTGATTTTCAATCAAATGGGAAATATAATCTCTGTATTTGCCCGTAGAAAAAGAACAGTAATAACACTGAAAATGCATTGTTAAATCTGAAATATTTGAATAAATATCATATAAACAATATATTATCATCAAAATAAAATGGGATCGATAAACAGACGTAAAAATAGACAAAAATATCGATTTTCAATACTAATGTGCTCATTCTGTTTTGCAATACACTGTACACTTAAGTTGGGCTATTTTGCAATACTCTGTACACTTAAAATCAATACTCGGTACACTTTCTTGTATCTTTTTTGGCCTGTATCTTTTTGTCCTTTCACACTTTTTGCCTGAAATTTGGACAAAGCATACTTGGATTGTGAATAAAAAAATTGCTCGATTCATTCTTTTTTATATTGGTAACATAATAATTTCTAACGATTCTACAGTATCGCGGTCAGTATTTTCTAGTGAACAGCGGATCGTTTAGGGGTAGTTTAATCAATTTTACAAATACCTGTTATACTTTTATGTCTTTTAGAGCTACAAATATACCTCTAGATATATAAAACCCGTTTAGATAAATGAAATAGCCATTAGTTTGGAAAATATCGTCGCTGAACTTACCTTAGATCCCCGTTCAAAGTCGCGAAATGGGATGAAAGTCCTCATAATATGGAGCAATATCCGGGGTACGATATACCGCAGTGATTGTTGTAGGTGAAACTTCGCATTGCAATAATATTGAATGCTTACTAATACCGGATGTACATGCTGAGCTTTATCTAGCTCAAACATTCGTTTTGTAATTCTATTAAAAACTGAGGAATATTAAATGTTAAGCTGGATGTTAATTGCCTATCTCAAAAATTGAAATTATGAATATTTATGAAATGTATTAACACACTCAACACTCGACTTTAAAATCAACGGGTCTGACAGCCTCCTCATGTAAAACAGTGGAAGTCAAATGCTTACCAATGGTATAGACTGAATTCAATAAATGTCAAAAAAAGTTAACTATTAAGATTTTTGTGAATAAATTTTAAGGCAGTATTTGGTGTAGAAATGTAATTGGTGTTCAAAGACACATTTGAATTTTGAACATTTTAGAATTATTAGAAACATACAATTTTAACTCTCTTAAAAACCTTGGTGAAAAATATTGAGATGACAATTATAGCATATTGGCGTACAAATATTAACAGTGAAGTTGGTCATTCGGTGCGTGATAGAAACAAGTTGAGAACCTATAGACTGTATGAAACAAGTTATGAAACTGAAGAAATGTTAAGATGTTTTGTGTTTTTATCAAAAAGTTATAGATCTTGCCTTGGCGAATTTCGATGTGGCTTGCTCCAATAAGGCTAGAAAATGGAAGGAAAGAAAATATTCCAGAGTATTCACGATAATGTTCAAAATGTAAATTGATAACCGAATATGAGATTCACGTACTTCTTCAATGTTCTGTATAAACACATTTTTAGGCTTAAATTATCCACAAAAGTGATAGAAATAGATGGAAATTTAGTAATTTCAAACATTTCAACAAGGTAATATTCATATATGTCCTCTCCAACAAAGAAATTGACCAGGAGTTCGCAAAACCTGTCATGAAATACTAAAAGTAAAACAAAAGATGGATATACCAGTACAGTCGACTCTCGTTATCTCGAAGTCATCGGGACCGTCGAAAAATATCGAGATAACGAAATGTCGAGATAAACATATTAGGGTTTGAGACATGTGCATACCTTATGTAAATTAAACTATGATATCCCCATGTCTTGATCTCATAGGCCTAGTCATTTTTAACAAAGTAACATTAGCGGATGTTTACCAGCGGGAATACGGGTGTCTGTGATAAAAACACATAGTAAGGTTTACTCAGTAATACATCAATATAGTGAAAACATTGTTTTCAGGGTGGTTGATCCGGATATCCTCTCGGGTCTTTCTCGAGATTGTTCGACCGCTGATTGATTTGGTGGTGATGTTGTGAAACAATATTGCAACGATGGCAACGTTTCTATACTTTCACTATTTCATTTACATTTAAAGTCATAATGAATTGATACAGCGTTCGAATATTTATAAAGAACATAAAATTCACTCATTTTAGACATAAGTCAATCAACACGCTAAATAGATTAACTTGTATAAAAAAAAACAGCTCAACTTGTTACAAACATAATCATCATTATGACACGCGCTATTGAGCAATTATCGTCTAGTTTGTGTCTTTCACACGTCTGAAGGGAACAGAGGAAGAAAACTATTAGTCGAGATAAACAAAGGATAATGGTGTAAAAATAACTGTTGGGGCTGAAATTTTACATCGAGATACTAAAAATAATAAGATTTAAATTTAATTTTTAGTCTTTAGTCATTCTTTTTATATATTATTTTATCGACATACGTTTCATTACATTTTACACGAAGATTGACAGGTATATTTATTTTAAATGCCATTATGCTGGTAGTACATCCCACGATAGTTGTTACAATCATTACATTATAAGGTATCATCTGTCGAGTTACAGTGATCTTAATAAAACAATAACTACTTTCGAGGTAAACACTATTTAATTAGTTCATACCATACTATCTCTAAATCAGGCAATTTCAGTTACACCCTATATAGTTAGAGCATTATTTCTTGCATATCAGATATGATTATCTACCGTTTACACTGATGCTAGAAAACCTGTCTTACAATCCCCATGTAAGACATGTCGACTGTTTTAGATAACGTCATTCCAATGCGCCTTTTATGAATGAATTGCGTTTCTTAGGATTAACATATTGTGCCGTTATGAATGAAGATGTGAATTAGTTTCGTAATTTCTTTTTTGTAAAATCAATAATTTGTAATATGTAAGAGAAAAGAATCAAACATCTGCTGCCGTTACATACCAGAATATCTAGCTCTCGGGTAACTGTTTAGAGGAAACTCAGCAGAACCTCGTTACCAACGTAAACAGTTATCTTCGTGCTTGATATTCTGGTCTGTACCGACAGCACGAGTAAGATTCTTATGATGTCGTATTACAAAGTTCTTTTTCATTTTACCTCATAGCCTTCCTTACTGCGAACATGTATATGTGTGTTTTAACCTGAATACAAATACACATTTTTGCAAATACAACGAGAGCTCAGAGCTAAATATATATGGTTTACATTAAGTAGAACGACAAACATAAACATGGATGAAACGTGTATTGATATTGAAATGAATCAAAGCATCAATAGATTCTCCAGGATTGTATGAATAAGTCAATAGAAAAACACCAATGAATGTCCTGTAGCTGAAATCAGAAACTTTGGTCCAGTGACGAAATCATCAATATTTAAAAGTTTACTCCTAGATTTTAATCATTTTAAATTTTAAACATTTTTTTCAATCTTCTTGTTCTTGTTTATTTCTAGTTTGAAACAGTAAACATTAGAAACATAAATACATCTAGGCGATATATATAAGATAGGTGCAAGTTTGAAGGTTTAAGCAAATATACCGAAGAAATAGCTTTTATCAAAGTATAGTGAAAGTTAAGAAAAGCGGACCATGAGAATATCGGAACTCTCTAAATACCGAAAGTAAATTTACCCTCGGTCAGAAAGCCATCAGGTTTTCTCAACTCCACTGTATCATTTAAAACTTGAAATGAGTTTACTTTTAATTTAATGAAATGTCACGTATCTGTCTGAACGGATATGCGCACTCATACCAGATATAAGCATTGAATTAACTGTAATGTTAAAATCTGAACCTCGAATCAAAATATCCGGAATATCCACGCATGCGCGTGAGAGTAGATATGGCGGGACGTCAAGCGCTTCTATCGTATACGTATAAAATTCCGAAACTGCCTTGTATTTCTCTAAAGCATCATGCACTTCAAACAGAGCCTTATAAATATGCCACTGTGGAAACTTAAATTCATTGTCATGGATGTTGTGTTTAAACTGAATGAGTCCCCAACGATGTTGTAAATGCATGTTGAAGGCATCGCATGGCTGCCAAGACCACCACTTCCAGTAAAACGATGGCCCTTTTTCATATTTTCCATTTCTCACAGTTATATTTGGTTGGGACCTCCCTAGCATAGTAGGCCATACTTCATCTTCTATTGGTGCATCATGCACGCGTTGTGAACCTTCCGAGAGTCTCTGAAAGGGTAAGGCCATTTCAACTGACCAGAATTTATCAATATCACCAGGCGTGTTTAGTGTTCCTTCGAAATGTACAGAATAATTGGACGTTGAATTCCATGACAGGTCCGACGCACTCTCAAAGCTAGTCTCATATGGCGATTTAAACATAAGAAGGTCTAGTATTGTTCCTAAAACATTGATATCGATTTGCTTATAGTTAAAAGAAAACCCATCAATACCAAGAAGAATTTCTAAACTGTTTTCACTGTATATTGCTGAATCGTGTACGTCATTTGTTGCCCACAGATTATTTTCTTGCAGGTATACACCAATATATAAATTATCGTTGTCCCATCTCATTTTAAACTTTGTATCATAGATTGGTTTTCCGTATATGGTACTTCTTATGTCTGCAAATGGTTCACTCCATGGGACCTGTGCAAATGATATGTCATTTAAATTTCTTTAACTAAATTGTTATGAACCTATTGCTTTACAAATATTTTGTGTTCTTGAAACATAAAATTGTTTGACAGACTTTTAAGCAGCTAAAGCTTGTATTCAGTGTAAAATAAATCGATCCTTTCCAAATGAGAAATGAATATGTTAACATCAAACGTTTTACAGCAGCATTATCAGTTATTTATCCGTTATAGAGTACAAAGATACACAGAAATAGTAGCAGTTTACTTATTAAATGAATGAGTCGTGAGTTTTATGAAGAAGTGTCGCCTTGTTTTACTTAATTAAGCAGAGATAATAAACCTTTTTTGTTTAATTGGTTTCACGAAGCATATGGCGGTGAAACAGGAAAGATGAGTTTGTCTAACAACGGGTGTTACAAACTTCAAAGCAACAAAAGAGGTCTGAACCACCTCATCAGCTGGAGCTAAGACATGCATAGTATCCATTTAGGCGCCTCTTACGATCACGTGCGGTTAAACGGTGGCTTTTGTTATGCCTCAACAATTGAAACCCTTAGCCACAGGGGGCGATAAATGTGAATTATGTGAAAGTGCATAATATTTAAATTCTTAACATAAAAGCCCCTTATTGCTTTGCAAAATAAAGTAGTTAATTGTATTGTTATTTAACCTATTTTGTATAGAACTCAGTATTTTGAATTAAATTTGTAAGAATAGAATTATACTAGATAATTAAGTACAGTTACATACTTCATTCCAAGCTTCGTCGTCTAGTTTCCCATCTATTTCGATTTTTTTATCATTCAGATGATTTACAAGATATGTTCTTGGAAGTCCATAATTCCAACACTCTTCTGAACTATGTATGCAAGAAAACATCTTATCCTGCCGTTCAAGGAAACGTTCTAGATACACTTTCCCGGTATCAGTTTCAACAGATGTTGCACTGCATGAAGTCCGCATTGCTTCAATAACATTATTCGGAGACTCAATGCCATCAAATATGGTATTAAACTTAATAACCATGTAACCTGTCGTTAAGCCAATTGAAAATGCCACGAATACAATTATTGTGAAAATGACACAGCCTTTCCAAGTTTTTGCCTCATTTTGAAGCAATTTGCAGCAAAGCATTATTCCGACTTTTTGTTGATTTTTAAATTAAGAAAATAACTGAATTACGACATGCCTTGGTCTGCTCCTTAACTGAGCAAAATGATGAAGGGACTTTGTTTAATAATGACCAATTCAATAAAAGATGAAGATAATATTTCATGTAGTACTTCATTTCGTGATAAATTGAAATTATTTTCCTCTATGAGACTTCCTTCTTAATTGTATGACATTGTAAATTGACACATTGATGACAAATTTGCCAGGCAACATCGTCAGCTAGTGTGCGGTTGCCATGCCATTTGGCAAATAATCAGTTACATACTAATAATAATATCATGCTGACCTCACAAAGACACTTTATTTTACTAATATTAAGTTTCAGTCACGTTGATAAATCACATTTTAAAACAATATTTCTCCTAAATTTCATTTCAATGATACCCAGCTAGATCAGTTGTTTTTAATGAACATTTTGAAATATATTTTCCGAGTATATATTCTCTTGTTCGTTACTTGAATGAGTATTATATTCCATATCATTGTAAAATTATATATAGAAACATAAACTTTGTTTTCCATTACAAATAAAACGTTCTAAGTTAATCAGTTATATCAAAGTTCATCGTGGCAGTAAACTTTATGACAAGAAATTAAAGAGCCATCTAGCCTTAACAATGCTATCATTTTTATATTTTAAGAAGAATTTTATTGTTGGTGTCCTGATATCGTTTCTTTCCAAAAATACATCTAAGCCATCTTATGCTCCCTTTGCGTTTTTTTTTTAATTTTTTTATTTATTTTATTTTATTTTATTTATTTTTTTAAGTTTAAAGTGTTTCAGTATTTTGTAGAAGCGAAAAAACCACTTTGTTTACAGTGGGTTAACTTCATCAAAAACTATTTCACATTCAACGCTTTTTTGTTCAGGTGATAAGCATTTCACATGCTCTTAAGTCCTAATTGCAACATCGTTAAACACATGTTTGCTCTATTTGCATAAGGACACCAATTTATTCATTTATGAGGATTAATGTGCCTTGAATGTGGAAAGCTGATCATTTGCATTATTTTGTTAAGAAAATTAACTACCTACCTTATACTGTTGCAACATTAACCAGATCTCTACTTCATTTTGTTTAAATGACGGATTTGTATAATGCGAATTCTGAGTGCCTATGAATACCAAATACGATAGGTTAGTGTGAAAAAAAACTACGTCCTGAACTAACACGAAATACCTTTTGATAAGGTTTTATGCTTCATTCTAACCTTCCTGAGACCATAAATTATTATTCTTTTCTACCAATATATAGTTAGTCTTCGCTTCCGAAGCTCTTTCTGCTGGCAACTTAATTTTCTGGTATATTGATATTAAAATCCTTTAGACTTCGAACTGACTCTTGCAAATTCAAATTTTGACAAGTTCATTATAGAAATAGAGCGGGTAATAAAGTTGTTAAATCAGAATGACATGTAATATCTCTCCAGTATCGAGGAACAACTAAATGCATTTAAATTCTGGCTACGGGATAAAGGTATATTAATTATTTTGAAAAAAACTAAGTAAATTGAAATATTGTTTTCCTTAAAAAAATATCAGTTTTTTTTTCCAAAAAATAGTAAAAAATTCAATTGTAAAAACATTATTATCCGCTTGCATAAAGTACATGATAGAGTGCCTTAAGATTATTTGTAAGTCAATGATTTCATTGAATCAAAATGAAGGATTTAATATACGCTATGTCTTCTCGTTTTAGCGTTTGTAGGTAACTTGTCTAAGACATATTCTAAATATATTAAAAGGGAATTCCTTCCTAAATTACCACATCGTAACAAATTTATCGGATCGTATGTACGCAGGAGGGAAATCAAATACCATAGATCGAACATTTATATCGAAATCAGCTTGACTTCTATTCTCTCTCATACTTATTTCCGGTACATCTACGCATGTGTGAGAAAGCAGATACGGTGGAATGTCTAGTTCCTCCAGAGTACTTGCGTACACGCCATTTTTTGCTTTGAATACCTTCATAGCCTCAAGGACATCGAACAAAGCTTTATAGATGTGCCAATTTTGGAACTCGAATTTTCTATCTGTATTGGTTCTCTTAAATTGCACTAAACCCCAACGGTCTTGTAAGTGTAGATTAATTGCACCACTTGGTTGCCACGCCCACCATTTGCCTGAGATATTTGGTACTATCTCATATTGTCCGTCCTTAGTCAAACGAAGTACATGCTGTGTTCTTGCCAACTGCAAGAACCAAACTTCGTTGTTATTTGGAGCTTGTTCCACACGATTCGTCATAATAGCCAAAGTTTCGAACGGGACTGAAATTTCAACAGACCAGTATTGATCCCTGTCACCAGGTGTGTTAATTGTTCCTGGTGTGTACACGCCAACTGTAGCATTAGAATCCCACTTCAGGTTGTGCACTAATTGCCCTGGAGCATCGTAATATGATTTCTTCATCAATAAGTCCGTTACTGTGCCTAAAACATTAACATCTATTTGCTTGTAGTTGAAAAGACTGTCATCTGCAGCTATAAGTAAACTGAAGCTATTTTCGCTCCATAGCTCGGAGTCGTTTGATGTTTTAGTTGCCCATAAATGATTGTCCTGTAGGACAGCGGCAAAATACAGATTATTGTCATCCCATCTCAATTTGAATTTAGTATCATAGATAGGTTTTGGGTATACTTCACTGCGAATATCGACAAACAACTCGCTCCAAGGTACCTAGAAATAAAATGTCCAGTAAATTATTTGGTCGGTAGTACTTCGCAGCTACGTGAAAATTGAAATTTTCTTTCATTTTTTAGTAATTAATTTAAATCATTTAAAAATTTATTGCGTCAGAATATGCAATGTTTTTCATAATTGTAACAAAATCCGTATATTTTGGTATTTCATTAAAGACTTGCGCAAAGTGTGTCAAAAGCAGTCAGTTATGAAAAGTAATTAAAAATTTATTTCTCTGTTTATACACCACAACCCGCATAAAAACCAATGCCATTGAATTTCTGGAAAGTGCTTAACTTCTATTTTTATTGTATTATTGTACATTGTATGTATTATTTCGCGCCAACATAATTAATCATAAAGTTTTAATTCTATTTGCAGTTTCAACAAATGATAAAAAAGGTTGCTTACAAAAATTAATTTAAAGTATTAACATAACAATTATATACCTCTGTCCATGCATCGTCATCAACTTTCCCGTCAATTAATATTGACTTCATGTCAAGATGATAAGCATTATAATTTCTAGGAAGACCAAATCCCAAACATTCCTTGCGGGAGTTTACACACGCGTGCTTTTTAGAAAGAACGTTCTTTGAATAGCGCGCGTCGAAATTTCTCCCAGCCTGTGTTTGTACTGTAGTAAACTTGCAGGGAGCGTGAGTGCTTCGCCTTTGTCTAGATAGAGAAGCTGTTTCTTTGATTGTATCAACGTTGGTCCTGCTTGTAAAATGTCCCAGCATGATCCCGAGTGCAAATAATCCAAATGCCATTAGCACATGTTTGGCAGTGTGTTTATAAGAGCAAGAATCCATCGCCATAGCATAAAATAGTACAGTGTTTTCTTATAAAAACTTTGTCTTGTCTCTTGTCCTTTTAATAAAACGTTCATGAATGTGTTGGTCAAATTTAATGACAAATTCAAAGTATATGAACTTCTTGACGTTTTGGTCGCGTAAATAATGAATGGCCATTGTTTTGTTTTAAGTTTATTCATAAAAAATGTCAGATTTTATTATGTTGGGAAGGATACAAATATTTGTTGCATAATTAAGTGACGGACTATAAAACAGATTTTACACTAAAAGGCGATTTGATGGTGTTGTCTTGTCTGTATTATATAGTAAATTGTAAGTTGAGTTGAATGACCTTCTTGAACTTGACTCGTAATTAACTGAGCGGTCTGGGCTCAGTTACTTCAGTTGAACCATTTTGTATACTCATTTACAAAACAGACGAGAACATACCAAAAATTATATTTTGTTTAAACAGTATTATACAAGTGCCAAATACAACAACAAAAATACATGGCTGAATAAATGTTACCGCGTATTTTTAGATAGTTAAATGTTATAACGCCTACAAATATT
This sequence comes from Ruditapes philippinarum, assembly GCF_026571515.1. Classification (NCBI taxonomy): domain Eukaryota; kingdom Metazoa; phylum Mollusca; class Bivalvia; order Venerida; family Veneridae; genus Ruditapes; species Ruditapes philippinarum. The sequence continues at coordinate 19,609 of NW_026860906.1, forward strand.
ATTTCACGTGGTGACCTAATAAATCTATAATATATTGAGATATGATAAGCGTGTGTCCGCCACACACGTGCAATATTATAAGAAGTATTATTAATTATCTTTTCAATATTAAGCACGTTTTCACTTCAAATGTAAGGCTAATATGATGTTCAGCACGGCATTATGACCATTATGCAAAAAGTACGGCCTTGATGAGAAAACTCGGCTATTATGAGATTTGCGAATTTTGATTGGCTCCTCATCTCGGCCATTATGAATCTGTTTTGTTGTTGTTGTTTTTTGGGGGGGTTTCATTGTAAAAAAGTCGCGATTTCGAATTGCTGCAAAGGAGGGTTTTCGAGACATTTTTAAAACATGAAGCTCATTTGCAATACCTCACAACAACGGAATTTCACATTCGTTATGTTTTGTTCACTGAGGCCGAAGCCAATAACAAGGTCATTATGTAAACACTTAATTATTAACATTATATTAAAAACCGACCAGCGTTATCATTTTATTATACTGCTGTTTTATGCAATGCCGTATTTTAGCTCCGCGGGGCGCCAGGCAAAAACACGAATTTTTTAACGTAAATGAACGTAAAACGAAAGGAGGACGAAATAGTTACTTTGTCGTATTTATGTGTTTTCGCATACTTACATTTCTTCTTTCATACATTACATTTCTTACATTTCTTTCATACTTAAGTATGTTCGTGTGTGCGCCCCGCGGAAAAAAGCTACATGGCACAAATCAGCCACCATACTCATTACTTGTCCGTTTGTCAGCGAAGGTTTTATATTTGTTCTTTTTTACATACATGTATCTAAATATAACATATTTTGACTGTAGTTTTTGCACTGGACCCATTTGAACAGTCATAAAAATTTTAACCATAAAAATACAAAAAAAATATTGTAATTTACGTTCATGTCAAAATTTACATGTACATTATATACATGCAGACCTTACATTGCCTAATATGGCCCACAGTTCACTTTTACATTCCTTTTTTATTCAATAACTTAATGTATACTAGTAACATCAGATCACGAAAATACTATGTATTACTGTGGAGTATTATATATTTTGTAATTAATGTATTAGAACGCCGTCAAATTATTAAAACCAGGCCTGTTCTATGGTATACAGTAGAGCATTGACAGTCTGAATATTAATTCACCTGCTTATGTGCATTTTTTTCCTTCTTCCTTTTTCCATTTTTTCATTGTGTGTCATTTTGATATTCGGATCTAAGTACATTGTAAATAATAAATGGACATTTATAAACTAAAAGGTCAAAACAAATCATATGTTTGGCGGTGAAGTTGTATGACTTTATTTCTAGAGTTTGTATAAATTTAAAACAAGAGGGCCATCATGGCCCTGAAATCGCTCATCTGTCAATAGGCCCCAAGGCCAAGGCCAATTTTAAACCGGGGGCTTTTATTTGAAAAAACTTGGTAGACACCCATTAGAAGATGTTTCATGATATATATCTAAGCTCAAGCTTTTGGGGGTTTTTATAAGAATTTTTTTCAGTCTTTTTTCTATATACATAAAGGGAAAAACAATGACCCCCCTCGGAGGGGCCAAATTTGACCCCAGGGCTTTTATTTGAAAACGCTTGGTAGACACTCATTAGAAGATGTTTCATGATATATATCTAAGCTCTAGCAGTTTTTTGGGGGTTTTATAAGAAGATTTTTTTAAGTTTTTACTATATACATAAAGGGAAAAACAATGACCCCCTCGGAGGGCCAATTTTGACCCCAGGGCTTTTATTTAAACAAACTTGGTAGACACTCACTAGAAGATATTTCATGCTGAGTATCTAAACTCTAGCTCTTTGGGTTTTTTATAAGAAGATTTTTTAAGTTTTTACTATACACATATAAGGAAAATGAATGACCCCAGGGGCGGGGCCAATTTTTACCCACGGGCCCTTATTTGAACAAACTTGGTAGACACCCATTAGAAGATGTTTCATGCTAAATATCTTAGCTCTAGCTCTTTGGGGGTTTTTAAAAGAAAATTTTTCAAGGGGCTGGCCAATTTTTACCGAGGGCGGTTATTTATGCAAACTTTGTAGACACCCACTAGAGGATGTTTCATGCCTAATATCTAAGCTCTAGCTATTTGGGTTCTCTTAAAAGAAGATTTTTTTAAGTTTTTTTACTATATACAAAATAAATGACCCCCGTCCCCCCCGGGGGGGGCGGGACCAATTTTTATACCAAGTCATTTATTTGAACCAACTTGGTAGAAACTGCCTAGATGATGTTTCATGCCAAAAATTTAAGCTCTATCTCTTTCGGTTTTCTAAAAGAAGGTATTTTAAGTTTTTCTTTCTGTTGCCATGGCCAAGTTCTGCTTGGAATAAAGTTCTTTAAACAATTTATAAATTTGACTACCAAAGGGATATTTCTGTGAAGTTTGGATGAAATTGGCTTAGCGGTTTATGAGGAGATGTCATTTAAAGTTAAAGCTTACGGACGGACGACGGACGAAAAGCGATCACAAAAGCTCACCATGTCACTTTGTGTGAGGTGAGCTAAAAAAACTCTTGTTGCTGTAAATGGTTACTAGTACATTTGTGATTGATACCGTGGCTTACGATACGGAATATTGCGTAATGAAATTATTATACTATGTAACCACTACTTACTAGTTCGTAAATTTAAAACACCACTCTTCTCATTCAAGGAATAATTATGTAATACGATTAGCTACTGACAGAAACCAATAAGTGACATTCTCGTCGTCTTGAACTCGAGACAACCAATCAATAGCTAAATTGCAAGTAACCGAATCAGTTCAAAAACGTGTACATTGTTTTCACGATTTCTTACGTAAAATCATTTGCTTATGTTTTTGGGGGATGACAATTTTTTCAAAACATGCTGGTTATACCTGGTTGACAAAGTTTTAACTGAAAGTCCATATCTGCTGAAAGGTAAATCAGAGTTGGTTACATGAGAAACGTCAGAAGATCGGACAGTTAGCAACTCTTACATCTGTGTGATTCCTGACATTGTGAGGGCTATACTTAACGATAAGTTTACGCTTAACTTACTTAAGGTTGTTCTACATGATCAAATATTAATAATGTGAATATGTTGGCCATTGATCTGTAAGCAAATAATACTTGGTGAAAGTTCAGACCGACTAACCGAACAAACTTATAAGATGCTGAAACCGTATATTAAAATCTTTCAAACACACAGAAAGGCAAAAAGTATAATTATTTTTATTTTGATACTTTTATTTTCTAAGAAACATACAATACTAAGCTCTAGGTTTTGCTGTAGGAGTTACGTTGGTGCCCCTAAAAAGTCTCCGTACAAAAAACACTTGTATTCCTGAACACATTATGACGACGACGCATTGACAAATAGACCACGTTTGTATATACGAATTATTGCCAGTAATTAAATACCAGTCTTTTATAACATGCATTCTGCTCTGTGCTTGGTGAACCAAGGCGTCCTTGACGGACTCATGTACATTTTGTATGGACACCTGAAACGAAAAAAAATACAAAGATTTAACGTTTTAGATTACTGATTTGTGCAGCACTTTATGTATTATAGAATTTGCAAGACACTTGGCTGAAGGTTCAGGGTGTTTTTACTCTGTATGACTGATTTCTATATGTTTAATGTTGCCGGCTGTTTGCTAGCGATCAGACGACTCTTAACAAAATTCACTTGTTTTTATCGCGACGTTTTGTCAAAGTCCTTAAATAGTTATAAAGGCGAACACAACAGTTACTGTACAATAGAATCTACTTAAACTGTGCATTCTTTTAAAATATGGCAACAGAAAAATTTAAAGTAGGGTCACTGATCTCGTTTAAGAGTTATCTTCCCTTTATGTAACTGTAGTATACGTATGTAAACTGCGACAAAAACAAAGCCAGAGAAAAGCCACTTTATTGTAAGGGCATTTGAAACAACGGGGGAAAACAGACATGTTTAAAATTACACATATGACAAAACAAAATCGCACTTTGTTAATTTGTAGAGTCTTTTTTCATGCATGCCATTACTTAATTACTAATCGGGCAAAATTAAATCTATCGCACCTTGACATTGTATTATTTGTAAGAAACAAAATGTGTTCATTTAAATAAACCATAAAAACCACATAAACCACATCGGACATCAAAATAAATTGGATAATGTGAAAGTAGAAGAAGACGTTTAAAGGTATTTCTATTTTTAGCTTTAGCGGCCCCTAAAAGAGGCCAATCAAATTAATATGAGCAAAATTGATAAAAAGACTCCCTAAGAATGTTACAGACAAATTTTGGTGATCATCCATCAATTGGCTCTGTAGAAGAAAATGTCTAAAGGTTTTTCTATTTTTAGCTCTAGATACCCCTAAAAGGGGCCAATCAACTTAAAAATGAGCTAGCAAATTTGATACAAGACTACCTAAGAATGCAACAAACAAATTTTGATGATTATCCATCATTTAATTTAGTAGTAGAAGATGTTTAAAGGTGTTTTCTATTTTTAGCTCTGTTGACCCCTAAAAGGGGCCAATTGAAATCGCATGACCAAATTTAATTTGACTGTCACAAGGATGCTACAGACCAAATTTGAGGTAAATCTGCCCAGTAATTTCAGAGGAGAAGACGATTGTTGACGCATGATGACGGACGCCGGGCGCCGGAGTATCACCCTTCGGTTCTAATAAGCTAATAAAAAAACGCTTATTAAAATTTGCTTAGCAGTCGCTGACTCTGTGCTCGTTTGTGTCAAAATGCGCCGCTTCCGGGTCGCTGTACTTGGTCCGTATTCTTTATAAACTAAGATGTCTTTGGAACAACGCATCCCCTGTTTCCCCTACATAAATAAAACGTTCGCAACGCTTACGGAAATGTTAAATATATCAAACGTACCGTAAAATTTGAGACAGTTAGTTCGACTTCTTCTATTTCCTGTCTATATTTAGACCATTCTTCCTCCACATAGGTTACGAGAAAGACATACACCAGCTTGGACGCCATTCGAGACATTGTATTGTCTAAACATATTGCATAAGGACCTGTAAAACATGCGGACAAACAAATAATATTGATGCTGAATACCTTATGTATATAGGTATTTTGTGTAGGAAAAATACTAAAATTTATAATTAATTGTTTGTTACATCTAAAAAAAAGTATCTATTCTGAAAACAACGAAATTGACAAAGCGGTCATTAGTGTGATTTTTTTAAACAATTGAATCATTACATTTAATTTATCTAATATAGGCAAATTTAGTTATTCAATTATATGTTTACTTATTAAATTATATAAGAACAATACGACAAAGGGTGACATAAGATTAAGATTAAGATTATTACAATTTAACATAAGCCTTAAAATACGTCGATATTTACATTCTAGAATTAAGTTAAAAAGAACAAAACTAATTTTATAGTGAAACAAGGTTTTGCTACTGAACAGTCATTATACTATAGCGCTTTTGCCTGGTACGAAATAACAAAACGAGGTTGAATTGGTGATAAAAAAACAAAAGAAATATAAATGAATAAGGTTGAATGATATAAAAGCTCTTTGTAAATCACTGCATACTTTATATCTTTGTTAAATAAATTGCATGTTTAATATCCCTAACTGTACAGGCTTGAAGGAAAACAAGACATTGTTATAAATGAATCAATCAGACTATCATGCATCATCTTCTTAACCACCTCTATAAACTGGGGGCTGCCAAACGCCATCGATTTCCTGTTCCGTCATAGGCCTTCCCTCGGCATAGAGGTTCGTGTCCAACTCGGTAATCCAGCGGGGTCGGGTGCGAGCTTCCTGTAAAACCTGACCGGAAACACCTTTGATAGTAAAGTCAAGGTACTGATCACCACCCCTTAACACCTAAAAAGCCAACATCAAACCATGTACCAATTATCATGCTCCATTACCATAGAAACACACACATATATAAATAATACATGTAAATAAACAGTGCTTTCTTTAAAACATAACTCAATAAATTATTGTAATACATTTACTGGTAAATGCAAAATGACTTGCTGCTTGACGTACTCTTAAATAAGTATTATATGCTACTAGATTCACAAATTTTAAGCATAACTGTTCTTTGTGACATTGACTTCAAATCAGTAAACATGAAAGCTCATTTAGTGTTATCACATTTCCTTATAGTAGAATATATATGTATTAATAAATAATGAGGTGACTATGTACTTACTTATGCAAATTTGAATTTATCTTATATAAAAATTTAGTGTAAAATCAATATTGTTAAAGGCATAAAAGGAGAGTGGAAGTATTGTGTATGAATGTCCTTAATTGCTGGGCATTTACCCTGAAACTGTGAAACACCTGTATATTATTAGTTATTAAGAGTTTTGACAAGTTATATAGCGTTCGAGTTATATTGCAAACAACCATTTATATGCGGCCATATAACCTGTCAAGAATACTTATAACGAATTTATTTAATATATATAGTTTATATAAATGTCACGATTATCCAATCAAAATCAATGTTACAAACGTGTATAATTATAAATTGTAGGAAAACACCGAAAAGAAAAGACGCTGACCAGGAAAAAGGTGGGGCTGTGTTATGAACTGTAACCCATGAGAATACTTCTACAATTAGAAAAAGGCGGGATGAAATACCAGAAAATACCCTGAAAGGCACAAGACGACAGACGGAAAGGCGGGGTTAATGATGGGGCGGAGTGAACTTGTTTTTACCGGTCTGTTCAAATGGTCCATATTGAAATCCCCCACGTGCAATATGATCGGTCTTTTGGAGGATATCGAACTCAGTACCTTCTTCCTTAAGTAAGAATAGGGCTGCGTTACCATCTCCTCCCCGAAGGACCTGAAGTTTATTCTGTGCCATTAGAAATTAATAGCAAGCTTTCTTTTATAATGCTAACAAATGGCGGTGTAAGATTAATCAAAAGATAAATCCTGGACGCAGTTAGATGTGATGGATTGTAGTACACTTAAAAGAAGCTTCACTGAGGTCAAAAAGCCTAAGAAAAGTTTGACATTCTTACATAGATCAAGTGAAGTACGAACAGTTCTGCAAAGAATAATAAAGAAATATACTCAGAACTGAATTGAATATCGATTTCTTGTGAAATGTTTAGTCCAATTTTTTGGACGATAAAAATGATTATTCGAGAATAACATCGGATGAGGGAAGTCATTAGTCCAGACCTTCATGAATTGGAACACAAATATAGCAAAAAAATTATTTCCAGTCCCGTTATGTCAAAAACCTTAGTGAAGTCCCTTCAAGTAAAAGATACGAAATTATGTGCATTAATTTTTTCAGTTTATTGCTTAAACTTCGCCCAGTTTGTTGCTTAAACTCCGCCCGATCTGAAAGGTGAAATTGGAAACTTCCCTGGGTTTCAGACAATATCCAGTATTAACATATAGGGGTTAAATAATGCTTTATTTACCAGTCTCAGTAAAATCTCTATATTCGAATCCACCCCCTGTCCCAATTTCACTTTTTTGGAGAAATTTCAATGTTGAGCCCTCTGGTTTGAGTAAATAAAGTGCAGCTAGGCCATCGCCGCCCCGCAATACCTACAATGTCATCGTTGAAGATACACTGGTGACCTTATAAATTAAAGATGTTTGTTCCCAATTTAAATTTAAAATTACAAATTTAATAATAAAATTCAGAAAACGTGAATAGTTTTCTAACCTTTTCAGCACCATGTACTAGCTCTCTACAAGCAAATGTTACATTACAGCACTTAACCCAGTACCGTAATGTATGTCAAATGGTGTTTCTTTGCACTGAATAATCGTAATGTATATAAAATGGCGTTACTCTGCACTGTATTACCGTAATGTATATAAAATGGCGTTACTCTGCACTGTATTACCGTAATGTATATAAAATGGTGTTTCTCTGCACTGAATTACCGTAATGTATGTAAAATGGTGTTTCTCTGCACTGAATTACCGTAATGTATATAAAATGGTGTTTCTCTGCACTGAATTACCGTAATGTATGTAAAATGGTGTTACTCTGCACTGAATTACCGTAATGTATGTAAAATGGTGTTATTCTGCACTGAATTACCGTAATGTATGTAACATGGCGTTACTCTGCACTGAATTACCGTAATGTATTCAAAATGGTGTTACTCTGCTCTGAATTACCGTAATGTATGTAAAATGGCGTTACTTTGCACTGAATTACCGTAATGTATGTAAAATGGTGTTACTAAAAATTGCATTAAGAATTATTTAAATATAAAATTTTCAAATTTATCTGCCAACAGTGAAGATTAAAGTCAGCCTATACTGATGTGCAAGATGGCGAAACTATATTAAAGTTGTAACTAACGAACAATGTCATTGTGTCATCCGGGTGATAAGGTTGGCCAATGATATCATATGTAATGATTCACGTGAATTCTTATCATCTCGTACCGGAAGTATAGCTTTCACATCTGTGACGCAGGCGTCATAAATAAAAAACTAGATGCACTTATCAACATCAAAATTTCTTTAAATATCAGAAGTCTGTAGAATATTTGTTACAGTGAAAAATGAAGCACTGAAAATAAAAGTGTACTCGTGCAACGCATGCTTCATTACAATATGTAAGAGTTATATCCCTTGATTAGAAATAAGCTCTTGTACCAATGTTAGTATTTTTATTTAGTATTTTTATTAATTTCTATACATAAATAGTGTATGTAAAGTCATGCATTCTTTTCTTTCAGAGTTATCGTTCTTTTACTGAAAACAACTGAATTGAAGTATTTGTTAACCGGAAGTGACAAGGAATTCAGCAAGTGAAGTATCAATATTCCATAGAATTACCACAGAATATAAATTATTTGAAATAGAAAATTCAAAAAGAAATAAAACGTAAAAATCGTTAATAAAATCTGACTAAAGCTGCTTAACAGTGACCATTCGCTTCATATGCTAAGCTATAAATTCATTTGTGAAATGCCAGTTTAAAGAACGACAACTCTGTACTACTGACTGACTTATTTACCGGTGAATTGAGCATGATGCATCAGAGTACCGACCCCTTGATACTCAACACTGTCAATGTATCCTGGATTTACTGGATTTCTTAAATATGCATTTATTCTCGTATCCCCTCCATATATTACCTGACGAATGAAATATGAAGCTTATTTGATACATATGTTATATTCGTGTCATTTATCATCCAGGCCCCTACCCATGAAAGTAGCGGGTATTTTGATATCAGGACCAGGGAGACCTCGGTAAAACAAATCAGATATGAGTCATCGAAAACTAAATATACAACTATTTTTTGTCGCGTTTAATAATAAATAAAACCCACCAAATTGACCGGTTAGAAATACTTGTCAATTTCCCCTATCTCCCCGCAACCATGTGGGATTGGGTGCCCGGAGTTACAAATGAATGTTGCGTTATGTCTAATAAAACCTGAAGACAAAGTGAGAGAAAGTCAAATTGTCATCTCAGCCGCTAAGTCAGATTAATAACGTATGCGGAGAGATCGACAAACCAATGGTTTCGTTCTTGTATAGAACAGTTCAAGAAAATGGTGAATGAAATGCTGAAAAAGTTTGATCAAGTAATACCCTTGAATGTGTGACCGTACAAGGTTGAGCTTAATTAAGTTGGGAACATACTAACTAATAAGAGTCAGTAATCGGACCAGAGCTGATTATACAACAAATGGGCGTCGTAACGGAAAGGCCCTTGTGGTCATTAAATCGAAATTAAGGAAGTTATTTTCTATCCGCATACGAATTGCTTAAAACTAACGAGTCGTGTAATACGTACAGAAAATATATTATAATAATATACTATGAATTATTCATAAGATTTGCAAATAAATTTGTTTTACTAGTAATACAGAATATGTGTAAATATATATGTATATTGCGTGAATTACTCTTTTGCATGATAAATATGACCTTATTTCATGTGGATTTGTTCAGCTCACGCAACAATATTGATTCCCTGTCAGAGTTTCCTCCCTTTATTTATTAATTAGAGTAATTAGACTATGCCACATCCGTGTTGCATGTACTCTGACCAGACCAGGGTCTATACAATGTCGGCTGACAAGCTTCTATCTCAAAAATAAATTTCATAGATATTTTCAGAAATGAAAAATGCATAATATACATTTAAGAAATTCAGCAGTTTAGGGGTGAAATTAGAATTATTACTAGTATATAAATCTTTTTTGAATAAACATGAAAGTTGCATGCCTCCAGATGAGTCAATTAAGATATTTCAAGAAAATTAAACTTAAAAAAAGAACCAAACTTTTAAGATAAGTAAAAAATATCAGAGATTCAAGTAATAAATAACACTTTATGTGCGATTAATGACTGATTGTGTAGTATTCATCGCCATAATTATTTATACTGCGTGTGGGCTATTTTTGCATATTTTGACCTCAGTTGTTGATAACAAAATAATATTAATCACTTTCGAGCCCGCCTCAAGAAACTATAAGCAGTACTGGTGTAAAACGGGGAAACATGGTCGTGACCAGATTAGATTTTTATACTTCACAACAGCAGGTGTCAAGTGCTGTGTGGCAGCTGTAGAAAGTTGCCCCGTACTTCACTTCAGCGTTGTTATATTTTCTGGTCCTTCGGGATCATTGATGCCAGCACTATTAAGTGTTGAGAATTGAGTACCGCTCAAGCCGGTGCTAGAGGGCGTGAGGGATGTTGCACTCATTCATTATCCCTCATGTACAGACTCAATCAAACCGAGTCTGCAATTCTTATACATGTAATTTTGTTGTGATTAATGTTTCCGAGGGATCACTTTGTTTCCAGATTTTTTAACCCACTGTGCCTCGGTTGAGTGTCACACACCTTAACCATTACGCCATCGCTCCACTTTTAACTGCTGTCATGCAGCACATTTCAATCCAGTGATGTCATAATTTTATAATGTAATTTTAATATAAGGTCTGATAACTTAAGGTGAGGGTTATAACTATTTGTGAAATATATTTATTAAAGGTACGCATAACGCATTTAAAATGCATTGTAAAAACCAGCTTCAAATTATGAATGTCATTTTTCAAACACAAACTTAAAAACTGGTATGCACCACCTAAATTTCATAGCTCAAGGCACGTATGTTATTTCGCTATTTGTCCATGTTTAACAAGGTTAACAACATATGATTTCACGTATGAAGAGAAAAACGTGTTTCCTTATTTATTTTCGCTATCTAATTTAACTGAAAATTTAATTATACACGTTTACTATTAGTCTTGTTTCCGCTCACATTTTTAATCAAAATTTTAAAACTATGGTAACAGACTGAACAAGTATTAAGTACTGTTTAAATCTTCAAATATGTAACTCGTATCTGTTTGACCTTGATAACAAAGTTTTCATTAAAATATTACTACAATAAAGTCCTGTATTTAGACAAGTAATAAAAGCGCGCGTGAGACAGACTGGTTTCTCGCCAGCTGTCCGTCTCCGCCAGTTGATTTTGTGCTTGAGGGGACAATATATGTTAACATGTCGTGTCATAATATATGTTTTACTTTAACTCATAACAACCTGACAACTGTGAAATGGATTTGCCCTGCTGTGAATATGGAACAGGCCATTTAATGATTAAGGGATTACAATATTAATATACCAAAAAATGAGCTACCAACAGTATAGAACGTGGTCAGACTATCTAAATGTGCAGACTGATCTGACTCTATACCTAGGGAACTTAGGGTTGAAATAAATGTATCAATCGATGCGTTTAAAATGATAAAACCTGTAAATGAGAACCCTGCGTATTTGAGGTGCTCCGTGTGCCACAATATAATTTGTCACATAGTGACATTACACGTCCCGTACTTACATGGTTATTTACACATAGTCATTAAATTTTTAATAAAGTTTTCTACTAATAGTTACAGCCTTAAAACAAAGTCTACTTTCAACTGTGTACGATAGAACTTACACAGTAGCAAATAAGCGAACAAGTATAATATATACATGTATGTGTTTGTAAGAGATTAAACATATATGACCTTTTACATGTAATCATGCGCTTGTTCAGTCTATGCAAATTGCGTCTCGTTAAAAATATTCAATTAAGGTGTTATACTATCAGAAAAAATAGCACGCAGCGTATTTATCATCATTATTCAAACAGGATACAGTAAAAATAAAGTAATTAATTAACACCTAGAGCGCATTTCATTATAAAAAGCGTATATAAGTAAAGGCCTCAACAGACGGTAGGATTTAGCTGTACAGCACTAATTAGAGATAAGATGTACAATTTTCAAAGCTATACAACACTTGCATTCAGACGGTAATTCTATACTGTAAGAATCTTCTGAGGTTTCCCCTAAAAAGGATCCCTTTACATTGATCCTTTACATACTTTACTCACTTAATACTTTTTTTCGCCATGAGTAATGATTGAAACACCTCCATTAAAAAAAATATATATATAAATTTTTTAATGTGAAGCCTGACCGAGACTCAAACCTGGGACCCTCGGAATACCGTACTGCGGCTCTACTGACTAAGCTATGTGGCCGCCTTCAAACTTAACCTCCCCTCCCTAAATTCATGTTATTAGAGAACAACTCAATACCGTGACATAATCATTTTCGGAATAATTTGGGATTCAAACACAACACAACTTTGGGTCTCCTGAAGAGTTTTTCAACATCATTTTTACCCAATCTTACTACTATGTTTACCTTTTAGCCCTAATTGTTCTGGAATTTCATTCATTACATCCATTATCAGGAGATAATTTGCTTATCTGTTACTTGTCATTGTGGGAGGTCTGTAAAAATCGGTACGACAAGATTTTCAAAATAGAACATGTCCTATCCCTTACATCTCGACATAAGGTTTCCGAAATTAAGAAATAGTAGCCTTCACACATTAAGATTTGTCTGTACATCTTAGTTTTAATTGGTGTTGTACTTCAAAATCCTACCGTCTGTTGAGGCCTTAACGTATACGTTTTACGTTTTACGATACGTTAACGTACATGTAATGTTTACATTAAGGTAAAAAAAGGAAACATTAGTAAATAAACTTACAAAAGGTATAAGTAATATAAACAAAAAATCTACAAACCTCGAATGATATATGAAGTTTACCACCGGCCACTATTTTTTGATAAAAGCATTCTTCTTTACCGGCTCCTACTTCTATTTTAAACTCATGCTGGGCTCCTGGTAGCCCGTCAAAGTCAAACTCATCCGTTTCCGTGCCCAACACAACCTCCGCCCATCCCTCGGGCCACAAAATGCTAAAAATAACGTTTAAGAATAGAACGATTTTTGTCATGTTGTCAATGCACTATAACATGAATATTACACGTAATCTATTCCCACAGTATTAACTATACCAGCGTTGTCATGCTAGCTAGGTTGTATTTGTTTTAGTACCTTGCTTATCTATGTACAGCCCGTGTGAGCTCTGATAAATGGAGTTACGTCGACAAGATAATGTCAAATGTCATACAAAGGGAAATAACTGCATGATTATATTAGTTGACGCTCTGAAACCTAAAAACGTATTGATCATTTTGGTATTTTCTTAAAGATGATTTTAGCAGAGTAACAATTGAACCATTTTTTTCAATATGTAAAAGGGTCCTTTGATAAACCTTAGAACAGTTTTGAAACAATGATTGGACGAGGCTACGTACAGTCTTGTAAAGCCCTTTTCAGACTGTGCAAGGCATTTATATATATGTAACGAATTTTAACGAAAGTAGAAGAAAAGACCATCAGGGTCTCTGTAAGAAATAAAAAGGTTAATAAGTCGTTTATCTGTATGGAAAAGAAATGGACCCAGTAGTAAGGCATTTCATATTATGCATCGTATATTCTTTTGTTGTTGTTGTTGTTGTTATTATTATTATTCTTAGTTAGTGGCAGTTTGTTACGGAAGTAAATTATTATCCCCGCCATAGTCCATAGGTCACAGTTATCAAAACAATATGAGATCGTAAGCGGTTTAATCCGTCTGTTTTCATTCAAAGACAAAAAGACTTGAGGACATTTACGTTAGTTCAGTCAGTAGGAAAGAAAATGTCAGACGAGCAAAACACAATTTCTCACGTTTTTGTTCAATACATGTATGATAATGAAAAATCATAGAGAGGTTTCTATCAAAACCGTTTCATTGAACAGATTTACATTTTTTAACCTACAAGCTTTGATTATGTTCTATATAAGCATTCTGTTTAAGCTGGTATACATAAGTCACCAACAACTCTGACCTGGCTCAGTGAAAAGGTCAAAAAGAACAAGAAGGGTCGATCTTCGATCAATAGCGCGAAACCAAAAAAATCACTATCAGCACATGTATTCGGACGTATTGCTTCCGACGGTCACTGTGTAGCGACGAGTCTCGTTGGATAAGTGAACCCCTTCTCTTTAGGCTGATGTATAAATCACCCTTGTCTCGGGCTCAGCTCAGTGACTCGGTGAAAAAATACAAAAAGGGTAACATTTTAGGAGGCCGAGACTGCAACAGTGTATACATACATTTTAAGACAGTACGTGTGTTCTTGGGACGAGTTCTAGACTGCTACAACCGATCTCATTAGACAAAAAGAGCTTTCTTTACCGGCTTATATAAGTTACCACAAAGGAGATTGACATTCTATCAATAATTGAATATTCTAACACTCACGTGATTTTGTCACTGTAGACAAAGAAGGAAAAAAACTGGTGTTAAACTGCCAATATAACACCGGTTAGGGACTACTTGTATATGCGCTGTTTTGTTTTCACCCTCGATTGTATAGTTTACAAAGCATTTTAAAGCAAAAATAAATAGCATTTTTATTTATATTTTCAATTCGTAAAATGTTTTCTTTTCATACAATACCGAAATAATATCTCACATACACTAACGCCACATATTAGATCCATATCAGTTAATAAATATTTTGACAAAACGGCGCCAATCCGTAAGCAGTGTAATGACGTCATCCTAATGACGTCTATTTTATGATCACATCCGTGTTATTTGTGCCGTGTGGCGGCTGTAAAAAGTTTCCCCGTACATTTAATCAATGATTTTATATTTTTGATCCTTGAAGATCGTTCAGCACGACATTATTGTTGTGCTTGTGGTATTTTTAGTTTCAACTTTTCGGCATTTTCTAGTTGGGTGGTTCAAATATTCCTACTTGAATAATGTTGAATCACCCTTAGGATATGTTGCCTGCTTTTTAAATTTGTCTTTTGACGTCTTATCTGTGATATGCAGGCTTCATAACCTCTGATCCCCTTTCAAAATTCCATTTTAATTAGTTCTGCCCATTGTTTTCTCGTTTAGGGCACACGCTTTTTATTACTTGGGGACCATACGCCGCTTTTCATGGAATAGCACGGAAGTGTCACATTGAAGGTTCCATGATAACCGCCGTATGAACACATCTGCGGATGTTTCTAAATTCAAAGTTTTACTACGTTGAATTCTGCTTAAGCCGGTGCTAGGGGGCGTGGACGGTAACTTGCACTTTCCAGTACCGTCCATGAACAGGCTCAATCAAACCGAGCCTGCAACATTTTCAATTTTGTCGTGTTGGGCTTTCTTTAGGGATTCTGTATTTATCTATTCTAAGTAAACAACTCATTCATAAACATTAAACAAGCTGACGTTATTTCATAATACAAGAATGTAAAATGGGGCGCTGATGTAAACACAATACGACGTAAGTTTTTTATTGTTGAAAACTTGATAAAATAACGTTTTTTCTTATTATTTCTTTTGTTTAATAATTTCTATATCTTTGCCACAGTAGGGTGCGAAAATCGAACAGCGTTATACGAAAATCGGCACCGGAAGTTATTTCCGCTTGAAAAATAACATTAGAGATTTTCCTTATTTTCCTGAGAGGTGTATATCGGCTATTTAACACCGGTTTGGTCGTTTTGATGCGAGAAAATTAACCACTCAGGCCTACGGCCTTCGTGGTCAATTCCTACGCATCAAAACTCCAAACCGGTGTTAAATAGCAAATATACACCTCTCAGGCCGATGTTATTTCTTAAATATAAGCAAATAATTAAAAAATAACGGCAAATGTACCACTCTATACTTCAGTTTATTTATAGTATAGACGGACCCGTACATTTGCCGTTATTTTTTAATTATTTGCTTATATGTTTCAATTATTGATAAAATGTCACCCATACGTCAAAATCGACTCAGTGACACACTGGTGGTTCTTCGATATAGCGCGAGACTGAAAAAAAAACACTGAGTGTACATGTACCTGCATGCCAACGATGAATATGTTCTTGAATCAACTCCACGTCTTCATGCATATTCCATTTTCAGGACACGCTTAACGTAATTTTTTAATTGAAACCCGGACAAATTTCATTTTCGTCAAAACTATCATCTAATTCCATTCCATTCCATGCAGAACTCTGGTTGCCATGGCAACCAAAAGAAAAAACTTTAGATATCTTCTTCTAAAAAAAAACCCAAAGAGCTAGAGCTTAGATATTTGGCATGACACATCTTCTAGTGAGTGTCTACCAAGTTTGTTCAAATAAAATCCCTGGGGTCAAAATTGGTCCCGCCCCAGGGGGTCATTGATTTCCCTATATGTATATAGTAAAAACTTAAAAAAACCTTCTTTTAAAGAACCCAAAGAGCTAGAGCTAAGATATTTAGCATGAATAGTTTTTTTATCATCTGTCACATATGAAGAACTATATATAAATCGCATTTGTTACGTTCAAGTTCTTTTACTGATTTGATCTTGAAGGTGTTCTATTCAATTTCTCTTTCAGCTTTCATGCATGCTTTCATTTCCGCTTAATTCTTTTGTTTTGTTCTCTTTCCTTTTTAAAGGCACATTATGTCTCAGAAATCCTTTTACTTAATTCTATAGAAATATGAAATATATGTGTTAAATAATGTTTAAATAATGGATTTAGAGCATATTAGATGCTTAACAATTGAAGAAAATTGCGCTGAATGTGAAGTATGTGTCGAAAAAGTAGCAATTAAAATGTAAACAAAGCAGTATATATTGACTTCTATACAAAATACTCATTCACTAAGATACTCTTAGTGAATGAGTATTTTGTATAGAAATATACATTGTCAACAGAGCAAAGGAAGTTAAACATAGTTTATTTATTTTGCAAATTTAAAAACTGTAAAATGATATACCAAAAAATAGAAAGTTTTTGAGAAATAGAAATGAAAGCATTTCTGTATCATAATGGACCTTTAATTAAACGTTTTGTCTTCGCTCTCCCCGAACATCTCTTGAGCTGAAAACGCAGAGACTGTCGCAACTTTGCAATTACACTGTAAATATGGTACCCTATCTTTTCTACTTTGGTTCATGAATGGAAAGAGAACTTAATGTGTGCGCTTGACAATTAACCTTATTAAGAATGGGCATATAAATGGATGAAATTGAAATGATGTATTTCAACTGGTATGAAATTTATTTTTTTTAGAAACTGACACGTTTCTATATATATTAAAATTAAATATTTCATTAGTCACTAGGCTATTTTTTCACTTCGGTATTTAAAATAAAAAAAACATATAGATATATGACAGCCCCGTGAAAAGCAGTATATTCTAATCAAAAGGGGCTAATTTACACGTTCCCGGTATCAGCAACCAATGCCTTCTTTATGTAACATTGCGACTTTAATCTTTCAGTCATGCCATTCACGTATAAAAAACGCATCAGTAGCATGAAAACACAATATTGAGATATTGTAAGTGTACTGTAGGGACCAGTATACATGTATAATAATGATTCGTCAAAATGTGAAAGTCTGACCAGAAATGCTTCTTGTTCGATTATATTTCGCAGATTTCTAATAAATGTTAATTTCAGAAATCAAGCGCACCAAAACACGAACAGAATTTTATGAAAAGTTGAAACGTTAATATATCATAATGAGTTCGAAAGTGAAGGTGAAAAAAATACATGTATTTTTAACTCATATATAGCTTTATACCTGAACAATACACATTACATATCTCATGAAATAGCGTGAAAATAATAATTATCACATATTTTCGCGACACAACGTAAAAGAGCTATTCCAGATCACACCTTTTATACCCTTTTCAAGACACTATAAAGTTGTTGTGTTCTACCTTAAAAGTAGCATTTGTTACTAAATAGAAAGTTAATTAAGGTTTTACTTACAGTACAGCTTAATTATTTTAACTGGACCTTGGATGCTGGTAAATGATAGAATTACAGTCAACCCGGCCCCAAGTTAACAGGGCCTCACGTCAATCCGGCCCCAAAATTGGTCAATCCGGCCCACATTATATCTATTTGGTCAATGGGGACCCAAAATTGGATAATCAGGCCCCAATGTTGGTCAATCCGGCCCCAAAATTGGTAATTTTTTATAAAATTGAATTATTGTTTTGGAAGTGGCTAGCCAAAAGTTCTAGCCGTACGTGAGTCACGTACGACTAGCCTGGACACACTGTATTGGCTAGCCGTACGGCACTTTTCAAAATTATATGGAAGTCGAAAATGCATATGTTATTTTGTGTCTTTAAACGACGATTTTAATCAAATCTCCGCATTTGTCCTAGTGTCTTCACTTTAATAAAGATGCTCCGCAATTTTTCACACACAAAAAATGAATACGAGTAAGCGTTGTATAATCTATCTTAATAACATTAAGTGTCAAAGTTGCATGTTATAACGTCCTTAATTTTCATGCTTATGATTTGTATGAAGGATGAATTGTTAAATCTGTTAATTAAGCACATGGATCGAATAAATAATGATCGGAGGGAATAAATAAATAAAAAAATAGAGAATTAAAAAAAACGGTGAAAAGGAAAAATAATTTAATAATGCAAACTTTCCTTAATGATGGACGATGGACAAACTTCTATACCGTCGGTAATTGACGCAATTATAGAGCCCGACAACAATTATTTTCAGTGTTTTTTGTTTGTTTTTGTTTTCAATTTAAAAATTAATATTAATGAAACAAAAAAAGATTATTTTCAAAATTGTGTAAACCATTTCAATTGATGTTATTTAACTGCAACCAAACGCTATTTTTCTCGACGTCTTGAGATGACAAAGTACGTACATTCTTTACTGTAGCCAACACGTCGATTAATCTCTAAAAAGTAAACATTCTTGACTAAAATCCTCGCTTAAAGTCATAATTAACATGCACTTTCGCCACCCATATATTTTTGAAAAGTGCCGTACGGCTAGCCAATACAGTGTGTCCTGGCTAGTCGTACGTGACTCACGTACGGCTAGAACTTTTGGCTAGCCGTACGGGCCCGTACGGCTAGCCACTTCCTATTGTTTTAGATGGTATTCAGCTTCTTTCCTTTTCTCTTTTGTCTATAAATGATATATTTATTACTGTTATACACACATTTAAAAAAAATAAAGGATTTTCAAAATATATATACATCTTGACTTACTGAAGAATATGAACCATAGAATAAAACTAATTAAAACATCAATTGGCTTTAAATTTGTCAGTAAATTTAATTGCACCAATTAAGGCTTTAATACATAAATGATAATAGTGATAATGAATGATTATTTAAACATCAATAAATAATTTAATTATGTGTGAATGTATGCATTTATTCAAACAGTTAAGAGCAATCAATAAACAAAGAAATATTAATTGTGAAAAAAACTTTTAACTTTGTTGTCTGATCTATTTCATTTAAAAATATTTTATGACTTACTCTATGTGTTTGCTTCTTTCACATGTACCGCTTAAAAGAGCTGTCTGAAACAGTCAGCCCTTCTGAATACTGTGTCTTCTGGTATAGATCCGTAATTGGGAGAAGAGAGAAACTTTTAAATATTATTAATATAGCTCTACTTTTTCACTTTTTCTTATTATCTTTTTTTTCTATTCAGGAAATTATGTGAATAATCATCAAGATAAAAAGCACAAGAGAATGTCTTCAAAGATTTGTTTTTATATAATTCATCACCTTTACTTTAAACAAGTTGTTTATTAAACAATAAAAATCTGGAAACAAATTGATCCCTCGGAAACATTTATCATAACAAAATTACAAGACAACTGCAAACTCGGTTTGATTGAGTCTGTACAAGAGGGATAATGTAAAGTGCAACATCCCTCCTAATAAAGCACATTAGTTAACTAGTTTTAATAAAAACGTCTAGTGTGCTTCTAGATATAATGAATCTTGCAATAATAATTATTCACATTATTTCTTGAATAAAAAGTAGTGCCAAATAACTAATGATAAAAATTGGGCCGGGTTGACCAGACGCCAGATTGACTTGGGGCCTGATTGACTAATTTAGGGCTGGATTGACTAGAGGCCTGGTTGATTTGAGGCCAGGATGACTTGTACTGTAAATGATATATAAACTTTACTTTAAAACGAACTGTAAGTTCAACTCCCAACTATCTACAGTATACTTGATAACTTTCTTATTTTTATATGAAAATATATGTCATTTGTCTACAGCCATGCAGCTTAAAGTTTGAATACTTTAACAAAATGTTATCATTTACAGAAACCTAAACCAGTGAAACCTGACAGCTCAGCTGACAATACTTCAGAATCTGATTTACCAGATAACTGTGAGGTATGTTTTGTTTATTGCATCAGGTCACATACACTAACACTGATATTGCCCTTCAAGTCATTATTTCAGCCACAAGCAAGCACCAGAGAAGAACCATTGACTTGTAAGCTTGCTGGAGGTTAATTACACTTAAATAATCACTATGAATACAAGTTTTCAGCCTGAAGTTTAACAGGTTTTTTTTAATATTCCTGAAAGCTCACTTTTTCTACATACATGTAAAACCAAGTGAATTAATAATAATTTCAGAGTTTTCAGGTTTTCTTAATTTTTAACTTGCACCCTTGTAAAATGTTAATGTAAATTACTTTTTGTAATGCATTTCATGACATTTACATTGCCAAAATCTGTACATTATATTACAATTGGAAGGGGTTTTATAAAGTAACACATTACATTACAATTACTTTGGCAAAATAATACATTACATCTAGGAAAACTTTTAGAAAAATAAGATTGACAGTCATTATAAATGCTGAATCTCATCAATATCAGATTAAACTCTTCAGCCTTTCAACACATCAAATTAATGTACACATTTATTATTTAGAAAATACCTTTTAAAACTTATTAATTTTTACTAGCCCTAAATTATTTTTTTCCTTTTTCAGGAAATGAAAGCAAAATTTGAACAAGAGCTTATCTGGTGCATAGAGCAGCTTCAACTTGGTTTAGACACAAGTAATCCAAATTCTAAACAAGGTACTGCTTGACAAAAACAAAATCATTATATTTAGTTTGACAACTACATAAATTGTTGTCTTTGCTCTTAGTGTTCTTAGGCCACAAATCAATTATCATCTCCCTATTTACCATCTTTACAATGATGATGTTAATATCTAAGTACATGGAACTTGCTAATGTGATATTCACCTTGGCTGAAAATACAGGGAAATCTACATGCAATAAATGTTTTATTATATGACTGTCTTTAAAATTCTTCAGTTGGTAATTTTTCAAAGTTGTCCAATTGCCTGTTTCATGCAAACAAGTAAGCTGATAGAATATTTTATTATATACAATTATTGTATAATATTGAGGTGAGTATCTAATGTGACCTTGCTAATGTGATATTCACCTTAGCCGAAATAACAGGGAAATCTCCACAAAATAATTGTCTCAGTTGTTAAATTTTCAAAGTTTTCAAATTTCATTTTTCATACAAACAAGTTCTAAATAAGCAGATGGAATGATATGAATCAGTAAATTACACATGATGGTTGTTTAACATAATATTGCTTTTGATTGGTTAGCTAGAATTCTATATACTGTAAAGTGGTTTATGATTGCTTTCATATACAAATGTAGTAGACATTTTAATTTTAAAAGCGCCATTCTTTATTAAGTTATGAAAAGTTTGTTTTGATCAGTATCACCAAGTCAATGTTAAGTTCCACTCACTGTCAATACAAACACAGGGGAATTGTTATTCATATAATAATACCTTATGATTGATATTTTCATCTTGTAGCCATAGAAGGTACTAAGGCTTTGAAGATTCTTTTAAGTTCTAAAGCTCCAATGATAAAGAAGAGACAAGTTATGAGGAATACATTTGGTGACTACAGGAAGAAGATGGCAGAAATGGAACACAAAAGTACTATAGGTAATTTTCTTTTATGTATTTTTGAAGGAGTTGTGCCCCTGGATTTTTGTGTCGCCTCTACGGAGTAGTGGCGACATATAGGGATCACTTCTCCGTCGTCTGTCTGTCCGTCTGTCCGTCCGTCCATCACAAAACTTGTCCGGACTACTCCTCATAAACTACTGGTGCAATTTCATCCAAACTTTACAGGAATGATCAGTACCAAGTCTAGTTGTGCATATTGTCAGCATTTTCCGGTTCAATGATTTTTGTCAGAGTTATGGCCCTTTAATAATTTTTAGCTCGACTATTCGAAGAATATGAGAGCTATTGTAGTCGCCCTGGCGTCGGCGTCAGCGTCCGCGTCGGCGTCTGCGTTGGTTAAAGTTTTTTGTAAAGTCAAATATCTCAATTATTACTTGAGATATTCAATTGAAACTTACAATACTTATTTATAGTAACAAAGTACATCAGATTGACAAGTTGGATAACTCTGCCTACAATATTGACAGAATTATGCCCCTTTTTAACTTAGAAATTTTGGTTAAAGTTTTTTGTAAAGTCAAATATCTCAATTATTGCTTTAGATATTCAATTGAAACTTACAATACATGTTTATAGTAACAAGGTTCATCAGATTGACAAGTTTGATAACTCTGCCTGCAATATTTACAGAATTATGCCCCTTTTTAACTTAGAACTTTTGGTTAAAGTTTTTGTAAAGTCAAATATGTCAATTATTGCTTGAGATATTCAATTGAAACTTACAATACTTATTTATAGTAACAAGGTACATCAGACTGACAAGTTGGATAACTCTGCCTACAATATTGACAGAATTATGCCCCTTTGGAACTTAAAAAAATTTTGGTTAAAGTTTTTTTGTAAATTCAAATATCTCAATTATTGCTTGAGATATTCAGTTGAAATTTAAAATACTTTTTTATAGTAACAATGTACATCAGTTTGCAAAATTGCACAACTCTGCCTGCAATATTTGCAGAATTATTTGCCCCTTTGAAACTTAGAAATTTTGGTTAAAGGTTAAAGGTCTTCAAAGATATTTACTTGAAACTTTACACATGCACTTAGGGTCATAATTGGAGGGTCATACTATCAAGCACATAGAATAGTCGAGCGTGCTGTCCTACCGACAGCTCTTGTTAATTTCAAAGATTGTCCGGACTACTTCTCTTATACCACTTATGCAATTTCAATGAAACTTTACAGGATTGATCTGTAGCTCAAGTCCTTGCGCATATTGCATGGGTTTTCTGGTTGAATGATTTTTGGCCAAGTTATGGTTCTTTGATAAAAAGGTTTTTTTTCTGGGGTGTTGCCCAGATACGAAAAAGTTTGGGCCCGGACTATTTCCCCCAAAAAACATTGGTGAAATTTTTAAAACCAAAATTTTTAACAGGAATGATCAGTACCAAGTTTTAGTTGTCCCCACTGTCCGTCTTTTCAAAATTTTTTCCCAAACATAAAATTGGCCATAAATGGGGCACACATTGATTACTGATCGCTTTTTGTTGAAAATTCAAAAGGGGAGACAGTTTATTTATGTGTTTGGGTTTAATTGGGAAACCCCTTGGGTGTGTGGGCAAAATGGTTAAGGTTTTTTTGCCCTTCAACCCACTTCCCCCCCCTTTCCCCCCCCCACTGGGGTTCATACCCCTGTTTGGGGATTTTTTTCTTTAAAAAAGACGTGTCCAGTTTGTTTAAGGGGAAATCATCAGTTTTGGGGGTTTGACCGTTTATTTTTCTTGAAGCAATGCAACCAGGGGCACCCCAAGGTCTTCCTCCGCTTATAAAGCTATAAAGTTTCCATATGACCTCAATTTTGTTGGTGCAATATAAAATCAATCAAAAAATAAAAATTCAGACGGTGTTTCAGTTGTATTACTATGCCCTCAAAGTGAGCACTGTCTGCACTTTTACTCAGCAACCATTAAATTTAGATTTAATTCTCAAAACTCCATAAAAAAAGTCAGGTGAAATTTACAAATTTTGTGTGTGTTTGTTTTTTTTTAAGCCATATAACTAAAAACTTTATCTGGAAGATTCCAAACTGTTTGTGAAAGTTTCAATCTGTAAGGTTCAACAGTTTTCTAAATTTTCTTTATTCAGCAAAAAAATAAATCATTGTTTAATTGGTACAAAATATGTTCACACTCTTGTTAAGATGAGAATACATATTATATTTCAGCTGCTAGGAAAGGCAAAATAACATCAGCTGAAACAAAGAACATGCAAAAATCTACATTCTTCAAGAAAAGCACTACTAGAAAATCTGACAATGCCACCCCAGTTAAAACGTACAGTGATACACATATAGAGAACCAGTCTGAAAATTGTAATAATAATAATAGCCATGCTGACACAGGTGCCGATTTAAACTCTAAGTTTCAATTTAACTTTAAAATTGATGACAGTGTTCCAATAGTAAGTGATACTGAAAGTATAAACACAGACAACACAGTTGAAAATGTAAATAGTCTAGGTGGTGCAGTTTTGAAAAGTGACAATTCATTCCGGTTTAATTTTACAATACCAAGTTGATGAGACGGATAAATCAAGGGATATTTGAAAGACTATTGTGAAGAAAACCTTTATATGTGTGTGAATTATATGAAGATTAAGAGTGATTTAAATAGGAGAGTATATTATCAAGGAACGGATAAAGTTGCTTAAATCAGCATGCCTCCAGATACCGATTTTCATGAAAAATTTGAAAATTAATTATTAAATATAAAAATCATAAAATTAATCAACAGTTACTGTAAAATTACATTGAATCCATTATGTTAAAGGTGATTCTCAAAAGATTTGTAACATAGAATGTCTCTGTTACTTAACAGTGTTCGTAAACAGAATAAAATGTACCGAAACAAAATATTATACTGCTGTTTTAAGTATTTTTGTGTTCTAGAACAAAATTTTAAGTAGAGTTTTATCAGTTCTGTAATTTTTTGTTCATGCCCCATTTCCTTTTAAGCTAGTTCACTATCTTATTTATTTGAATTTTCATACAAGCATTTCGGAAGTATTCTTTTTTTTAATTGAATTTTTTTTTTCAGTAGATACATCTATATAGCTTTATACACTTTAAAAGAAGATAATTGAGCTGCGTCACCACAAAACCAACATAATGGGTTTGCGACCAGCATGGATGCAAACCAGCCTGCACATCCGCGCAGTCTGATCTGATCAGGATCCATGCTGTTCGCTATCAGTTTCTTTACTTGATATAGGGTCTGTAAGCGAACAGCATTGATCCAGATCAGACTGCGCGGTCGCAAATGCATTACGTTGGTTTTGTCGTGACGCGGCTCAATTTACAGGAATTATGTATGCTAGGAAGCATAATTTGTTGACACATTTTATAAATTATTGTAAAGAAAAATGTGTTGCCAATTTCAATTGAACATATGTTTTTTATATAATAGGAATTGTTTGCTGGAATGATTTTGTGACGTAATAAATACTGGAGGATATTCTTTACTTATATTTATTTTGCTAAAATTCGCATATAGTGTTATGAATGGATGTATTGTAAACATACTAACTTTTTGGAATCATAATATTTTCAGAATATTAAAAACAGAACTTGACCATGACCCTTATATGACCTTGACTTTTAAGGATTGAACTGGCCACAACTCGTTTAACCAGGTGTCAATTTGCCACCATTCAAGTATGACCTTGAGCTTAACATGACTGGCCTTTATGAATAATGGAACGGAAATATGCCGATTTAATAGTCATAACCTTATTATTATTGCACTGATTTGATTACTATGTGGACATTGAAACTAAGACAAAACGAACTTGTTCAATAATTTGCTAGTAAGTATGACCTTGCACTTAAGAAAACTTCGCCGTAAATATTTTCTCTTCGCCCTATATGATCTGAAAAGCGAAATTCTAGTCGCCCGTAAATCTCTATGAAACGTCAGACATGTATAACTCGATAATACTGTCTGGAGGCAGATTTAATTTCACGGCGTCTCAACGCCGTGATATTGTGATGGGTAGTTTTCGGTAGCATGGGCAAAAGTCACGTGACAAAATTCCTTTCGATTTCTACAGCCGACATTTTATTGGCTTTTTACGCAATCATTGTACAGCCCATTTCCGTGAAAAGTTACATAGAAACATTTCCTTTCAAATCATATACATTACAGTATTTTTATCAACACGCGAAATATAAGCGTGATATATTTACACAATTTCGCAAATCCTTTCGACACACTTGAGAAGTTTGAATACTAAAACCCGGATTTCGAATATCGTTGTGGTCTACATTGATGCCATATCCATTCGTTCATTCATTTATATATTTTCAAAATTTTCCTACAAGAAGAAAGTTCACCTGCCAATTAGTATAAGGATAGGTAATGGACTGTTATAAACGATTATCCTATTAATTTTCTATATTACATTTATCTGTTGCACAGAATGGTTGGTTTTACAAGGTGTACCAGTATCCGGATGTTGAAAGCTATCCGATTTTCTGCAAAAACTGCTGTAACATGGCCATCTATTTTTTATAAATACTTTACCATGAATTTGCATGGCTTAATAAAACTAAGCCTGCAACATTTCTTAATTTTGATGTTTGGGGTGTTCTTTTGGGTTTCAGGTTTTCTCTATTTTAAGGGGAAGTAACTCATGTTTACTAAATTATCTGTTCTTTTCTGTCTATCTTAGGTTGAAGTTAGGTATTACTTACTATTTTTGTTTAATAAAATTTACCAGTTGTAAGGTATTAATCAAAAGCATAGAGGCCATGATGAGTGAATATTGATATATATTTTTTTACTGGCTTTATATACCTTAATTAGACCAGATTTTTCTAGTTTGTTCAGTTAGGTATTCTGCTAGAGGAATATTCTAATCAATATGTGAAATTATTATTTTCTATGTGTTTGTATGTAAATTGCTCATAAAATAACCTTTGGTAAAAATGAAAAGGTAGAATATTTAAGCTATACATATGGGTGCTCATTTTAAACACTTTATATATATACAGTTAGTTTTATAGTAAAGTCTAATGAGGGACAGTATTTGTTACTGTAAGAGATATGCATTTAATGTTTAGAAACTCACACAACTTAATCTTTATTATATAATTTTTATTGAGATTTTTTTTTTACTTTTATACTATACAATATCATGTACATTATAGTTTTCTTTCTACAAGATTATGAATTCCACCCAAACACCAATGTTAATAGGATGTTATATTTATTTTTAATGGAACCTGAGAATTATTTATGTAATGTTCATACAAGTGTATCATAGTATATGGATATAATGTGTATTTCTGTATTTAAAGACTTACAGTTATGATGGATGAGACTTGCATTTAAATTTATAAATGATAATACATGATCAGTCTACAGGTTAAAGATGTTTATACCCAGTGTTAGCTGGCTAATAATAGTATCTATAACAGAGTTTATATATTATAGTTTTCTTTCTACTAGATTTTGAATTCCATCCATTAGTACCAATGTTAATGTTAGGATTTCATATTTATTTAATAGAAACTGGGAATTATTAATGTTATGTGCATACATGTATATCTTAGTATATTGATATGATGAGATTTATAATATTTCCAAATTTAAAGAGTTAATACAGTTATGTCATTATTATTAAAGGGATGAGACTTTCATTTAAAGTTATAAAATGATAATACATGTATTGATTGAAAATGTCCTGAATCTTGGATCCAGCAATATAATTGATAAAGTCTCCAAACAAATCATATTCTGAATAGTTACATTCTATTTTTTTTCTAACATGTGCATAGTTTGAAATGGACAGCTTCTGCCTTATCTATTTGTAATGGAGGGACACCGGTCTCAATCTCCAGGTCTCCTGAGTCAACCCAACAACATACTTTTCATAGAGTAGATTGTTACTTGCCCTTGAATAAATTTTTACACTAAATTTTATAGTGGGTGATTTAATGTGCCACATGAAAACCAACAAAGTACAAAAAGTAACCAGGCGCCAGATGAAAACATGAAAATACAATCAACCACGAAGTGGTTCGTTGGTTGCATAATTTTCATGTTTTCGCCCGGTGCCCTTGATGCAAAATACAAATCAGTCTTCATAAAATTTCTTATCATAGAAAAAAGGTTATTTTTTTATCTGTACAAAAAATAGATATTGTACATGAATTAGCACAGTTATGTTCACTTTCAAATTGACCTGTTACAAATAATGGCACAACCAATAACTGTCTAAGCCCTTTTTAGTAAAAATAATTATACAATGGTATATAAATTGTTATCTTAATTAAGACTATATGAGTATGTAAGGGTTTTTTTTCTTATTTATTAATTAAGAATTATTTATCTGTTAATTTAAAAATCTAAATATCTGTCATGGTTTAGAACTGTTCACTATTTAGGGGAGAAAATGTGTAAGTGGCCAGATAGCTCAATCGCTACAGCCGCGGTACATTATTCTGTGGGTCACAGGTTTGAGTTATGGTGAAGCTGAAAGTTTTTCTCATCCTGTGACTGCATAATAACCATGAGTTTAATTCACTATGCTCTGTAAACATCAGAAATTCAAGGACATTAATCAATATAGTGGAGAAATATGTTGTGGTTTAGAACTGTTTCATTATTTAAGAGAAAATGTGTAGCCGGCCGGATAGCTCAGTTGGTCTTCTGAAAGTCATGTGTTCGAGTCATGGTCAGGCAGTTTTGAGTCAGGGTTTAGAAGTGGTTTTGCGACTGGCACATGTTTTATTCATTTAATAAAGTGCATTTAATTTGAAATGGACAAAGGCAGTATTGCATGATACTGTTAGATCTACAAAAGCATTTGATACAGTTGATCACACTATACTGCACATGAAGAAGTTCTTTTTCTTCTTCTTAATGGAACTTCAAGCATCTGCCATATGTAATGACATTCTTACATGGTTCAAGTTTTATCTCTGATAGCAGCTGGTTGATGTGGCTGGTACTCCTTCTACTTCTGCTCTGAGTACCTATGGTGTCCCCCTGATGTTCATTTTAGGTCCTCTTTTATGTCTAATATATGTCAATGACATGTCTGCAACCCTTATAAGCAATTAGCTTTATTATATGCACAGGTACAAGTATCAGACCTGGGAAGAAAAAATATGATTAGATTTTCTTCCCAGGTTCGATACTCGTGCATGTGATTATATGATGATGACTCAGGTATCCTTGTACATGTATTTAGGTCAAATTCTTTTGGCGTCGCCCTTTGATGCTTTGCATCAATGCTTTTCTTGTTGTGTAATCTGACGTATTTAGCACACGCGCTAAAGCGTGGCCATAGCGACATTTGGAATTTACACTTGAAAATCCACATCGCTAAAAATAGCGCATTGATTACACGGTAAATTAAAGCTGTGAAAGACCCTGATTTGAATGCAGCAGATGATAAAAAGCTAGCTAATTGATAATTAAGTTACCTCAAACGTATATTTGTGTCTTATTTACAATATCCCCTGTATGTTTTGTTTGATTTACAATATTCCCTGTACGTTTTGTTTGATTTACAATATTCCCTAAACGTTATGTTTGATTTACAATTTCCCCTATATGTCCTGTTTGATTTACAATATTCCCTAAACGTTTAGTTTGATTTACAATTTCCCCTATATGTCCTGTTTGATTTACAATAATTATCTCCTATATGTCCTGTTTGATTTACAATAATTATCCCCTATACACCGTAGGGAACGTGTTACAGTATCGCGTTTTTCGGTTACAGTATAGAATTTTAAAGATGGAGGATTATTTGTTGAGAGGACAGGTAGGTAATTTTTATTCCGGTCCATACTACAAGTAGTTTAGTGTCTAAAAGATGTTTTGTGCTTTGCTTGTAAGGAACAGAATCCGGTATCTAGTCATATATTTCTTCAGACTCTGCACCGCAGATTTATCGTTATATTGTCTCAGAAATATGCAGATTTGACTGTTTGAAAATTTGAATCGAGAGACCAACGCATTTTCTCCAATTTCGACAATATTTATGCATGCCTAGAAAAAGTAAATCTGCAAAACGTTAGTCCTTTATGTTAGGAAACGTTTATAAAAGTTAATGACCAGTTGAACTTATTTTCCTGTTCGTTAAATGCGTTTTAAAAAATAAACAATGTTACAGTATAGAGCGAGGTGATTTGTGCAAGGTTACAGCATAGACCTAGCGATTTTTATCCGATTTTGTTACAGTTTATACTCAGATTTCTGTTACAGTTTAGACTTCGATATTTTCTATATATACTAGGTAAAATGTATGAATGTTACATAGACTTTTAAATCTCTGTGAGCTTATTGGCCCGGTGGCTATTCGTTCGTCTGTGTGTTCAATCTCATCCGCTCAGTAACTACTTGGCTAAATGTGATGACATTTACATGACTTTCTAACAATTAGTTGTTCAAATATATGGTTTCGCTTGCAATCGGGGATACGAAAACCCAAATTATAGATTTTGAAAAAGGCAATGTTTAAAGACCCTTCTCGTCTCGAACCAAAAGCATTCAAATCAAATCATGATCATGGCGTCATTTCGAATGCTTCTAAGTTGAATTTACGATTATTTTGTCATTATTAAATTAAAAGTCGTTTTTTCTTATTTCAGACATTCTGTATAGCAGTTTTCATGTTTCTGAAAAAGAAAATAATATTGAAAGTTATAGAGTATAAATTAAGGTCAGACAATTACAATATCTTCTCTAGTGAGTCTGATGGAGGTACATAAAAGTGGCTGAGTCCGGATAAGGCCGTCGACTTCAAATTATCTTTCATTTACTGCTGTAGTTGAAATCCAATCATGACTTTGGATTCTTTGTATGTGAGGAATCTATCAAGGTAATTTACGGAAGGTCGGTGGTATAGTCAGGTGCCCCCTCGTGTCTGAAATGTTCCACAAAGGGATTATGTGTCTTTCTTTACACTAAAGCAGGAATGTTTTCACATGACCTCAGTGTCGTTGAAATTTAATCCCTAAGAAAGCCAAACGTAACAAACCCTTTTAAATACATACAAAATACATTATTGTAGATGGAAATTCCAACTTGAAATAAAATTTAAGGTTGAAATATTGCTCACTTAAATACTGTTTAATCATTCTTAGGGTATTGCCTGCTTGTTAATTGTGTCTTTTGACAGCTTATCTATGGTATGTAAGCTTCATAACCTCCGATCCCCTCTCAAAATTTCATTTTATTTAGTTTTTAAAGCACACGAAGTTTTTAACCTGGGTGTAATATGTCGCTTTTCATAGAATGGCAATAACGTGCCACATTGAAGGTTTCATGATAACCGCCATATGAACACATCCACAGATGTTAAAAAATCTAAAGTGTACCAGTTCATGTTTAATGTGAATTCTGCTGAAGCCGGTGCTAGGAGGCGTGGACGGTAGCTTGCAGTTACCACTACCGTCCCATCAACAGGTTTAATCAAACTGAGCCTGCAACATTTTCATATTTTCCGTGTTGGACTTCTGTTAAGGATTCTTTTTTCTCTATTTTATTACTAATAGGCATTATTATAATGTGTAATGAAATCAAGCAATAATCTTTCTTCTCTCAATACAATTCGATAAAAGTTACTGTTGTTGTCGCGAAAACAGTCCTTACTTAGGACATTACTTATACTGCAAAAAGTCTCAATCTGAAACTTAAAGTAAGAAAAATAGCAAACTATAACTATTCTGCTGAAGAAAAAAAGTAATACAACCTTTCAAGAATGTATAAAATAGAAAGGTATGAGTTATTTCATAAAAATAATGGATACACGAACTTTGTTTGAAATTTGGCAAGTATCTAAACTGTAACCGAAATCTGGGTATATACTGGAACAAAATTGTATCAAAGTCGCTCGGTCTATACTGTAACCCTGCAAAATTCACATCGCTCTATACTGTAACAGTGTTTATTTTTCAAAAGCATTTTACCAACAGGAAAAAGGGTTCAACTGGTCATTTACTTTTATAAACGTTTCTAAACACAAAGGTCTAACATTTTGTAGATTTACTTTATCTAGGCATGCTTAAACAATGTCGCAATGGGGAAAAATGCGTTGGTCTCTCGAATCCAATTTTTAAACCTTCAAATCTGCACATTTATGAGACAAAACAGAGATAAATCTGCGTGTGCAGGGTCTGAAGAAATATATGACTAGATACCGGATTCTGTTCCTTACAAGCAAAGCACAAACACATCTTTTAGAAACTAAACTGGCCTGAATAAAATTCACCTACATCTCTTCTCATAAATAATCCTCCATCTTTAAAAGTCTATACTGTAACTGAAAAACGCGATACTGTAACACGTTCCCTACGGTGCTATATGTCCTGTTTGATTTACAATATCCCATATACATTTGTTATCACCATTACATTTATGATAGTAATATTCATCATTAAAACTGATGTAAATTGATAGAATTTGGATAATTATTATGAATTAAAGAACTTTTCTTCTTAATTAATTGCATTTAAAAGTTAGAGTCAGAAACTGTTGAACATAAAAAAAAATTAAAAAATGTTGTGTTGATGTAATGTTGTGTTGATGTAAATCAAATGCCTAAATAAACTTTATTGAGCAACCAGTACTTCATTAAATATCATCATAGCGATTTCCAAATACACATTTGTTTATTTTCCGTGCCATGTACATGTATATTTTATATGCATGTACATATAAAGGTGTACATGTATATTTTGTGAAATGAAATTAGAAAAAAAATCCAATGATATAACTCGATTTGATGACCACTTCTCCCTAAATTTCAAAACTTCTCTCTATTTTTCCTGAAGAGAGAAGTCACTTCTCCCTAAATTTTCAGTCCAAGGTAGTCCCTGAAGATGACAGACCTTTGAGATTTGCCGGATAAAGTATCATAACATTGCAATGATTGGACTGTTTATAATTACTTCTTTGGTATCACAAGACAAAACGAACCTGCTGAATGATTTATGTATGACTTCTAATTCTACCCGTGCACAAAAAAGTTGTAAGGGGGTTGGGATATACTGGAATCAGCTTGTCCGTCAAGCCGTCTCCCTGTACAAACATGTAGATACTTGGGTGGCTATGGGAACAATAGGTAACAGTAAATTTTCTTTGATGCTATTCATTCAGTAAGCTCTTATGTGGCTACTTTTTCTCTTACGTGCCTAAAAGAACAATAGAGAGAACAAAACAGTAGCCACTTAAACACCAAACTTTGAGGACATCCGTCCAGCAGTTTTTCTTGTTCGCCAAATAACTCAAGATTCCCTTGAACCACAGTCTTCATATATGTTATATAGATTGGTCATGATTAGTAGATGGCCCCTATTGATTTTGAGGTAACCAGGTCAAGGTCACAGGGGCCTTGACTTAAAAAAAGCTTGTCTGCCCAATAACTCGAGTATCCTTTGACCCACAGTCTTAATATTTGGTATGGAGTATGGTCATGATTATTAGATGACCCTTTTGTTTTCGAGGTCACTGAGTCAAAGGTTGGTTATGTCTAGTAGCTTATCCTATTGATTTTGAGGTCACTAGGTCAAGGACAGAAGGACCTTAAAAACTACAAAAAGCTTGTCCGCCCAATAACTTAAGAATCCTTTGACCCACGGTCGTCATATTTGTCATGGAGGTTAGTCATGACTTTTAAATGACCCTATTGCTTTTGAGGTCACTGGGTCAAATGTCAAGGTTGCAGGGTCCTTTAGTTCAAAATGTTTGTCCGTCCAACAACTTAATAATCTTTTGACCCACAGTCTTCATGTTTGGTATTGAGGTTAAACTTGTAGATGACACCTATTGATTTTAGGTGTCTGTGTGAAAGGTCAAGGTCACAGGGGCTTTTACTACAATAAGCTTGTTTTCTCAAATGCTTAAGTATGTCTGTCAAATTTGTATTGATTTTGACATTTTCTCATTTGAAGCATTTAATTATGTTCTCATATATTTATTATAAAAAAACAGACAAAGCAGCATGAATGGGGGAGAGGGGTTCAAGTCATGCAGTGGCAGTTTCAGTTTTGAGGTCAGTAGGTCAAAGGTAAAGGTCACTTTTATCTTTGTCACTAAAAACATGTAGAATACATAACAAAAACTGTAAAGAAAATCGAGAAATTACTGTCGATCCCGAAAAACTCATGGATATCATAAAGCGGGAGAAAAGCGGCACCTAACTATAGATAGATATAGACCATTTTACAGTACGATTTTTCCATAGCAACGTATGTTGCATTTCGCGCATGCGCATTCTGCGTAGAGCAAAAGCTCAATAAAGATAGAATACATTTTAGTGTACTTAAAGGCTTTAAAAAGCGTGATTCACCCAGAAAAAAGAAATTTTGGGATGAATTGAAGCGGTAAGTACTTAAAACGTGAATTGATATTTAAAACAGATACACAAAATTAGCGGGACTTACAATTCAACGACCAAAACTTAAAGTCCACTGTTCAAGGTATCATTAGGTGACTTTTTCATCAGTAATTTAAATTAAAACAGCAGGGTGTTAAAGATCACATTTTTTTCCATGTATTACATAATATTACACAATTGATATTCCTTTGAAAGTGGATTGGCAAGGCGGTTAGTGTCAAAAAGATTGACACGTTACCGGTTGTTATTTGCCAGCTAGTTTATCATTCAACCGGGTCGTTTTAGTAACATGACATAGTTAATTTCTTAAAACTATGAACATGATTAATCGTAATTTAAGTAACTTTCATTTATACCAATCTCATCAATGTTTATTGATTTTGTGAAGTGACAAATAGTGTACGTGTCGTGCATTTCCATGTGTTACAAGGAACCGGATAAAATGTGTGTTATTCCACCACCCATCTTAACTTCTCAAGAGTTTAGAAAATTATTTAAATATATATGTGACTTAAAATATATAACACGCGTTCCGACTTTTTTCAGAATGATAATTAACCTCGATTTTAAATGTTATAAAATTTATATTAAATGTTATATATAATTATTTGTTAAAAAAATAGTTTTTATATGGACGATTTCAATAACAATTAAATTGACTTCTTTATTTGCTAATATATATAGTTCAACATTTTTTTACAACAATAATTTCAATGTCAGGTCAGTGATCGTAAGTCGATAGTATGTTACAGGCTATATGAAAATAATGCAGAATGCTACGTCATGTGGACACGTACAAATTTACCCGTTTATTTGCCATATGGAACATTTGCTATTCTGTTACAGAATAGGTACACCACATCCTCTCAAATTCATGTCCTAAAAATGGTAACATGTCAAGAAGAAAATGCGAATGTAAATATAGCCTATTGCCTCGACTTAAATTTTTATCCGTGTTACACCGATACTTGAACATGTCTATTTACGTCTAGCATACAGCCATATTTTAATTAAAAGCCCATTATACCCCAAGAAAGGTATTTTTGGTATATTTATTTCTCAAAATCTTTCTATATTTGATGTCCTGTTCAGGATTTTTTTTAAAAAGTTACTCATTGGTCGATTACCCGTACAATACCCTGCTTGAATTGATTCTTGCAATACGTACAGCTACAGTTGTTAAATATTCTGTATGGAATAAAAATACTACTCTGTTTACATTTTACTTCTTAAAATACAATTATTTTCATTTTCAGCACTTTCTCCGGGTGATAGCATCTAACTATTAATTAAACGTTACAAAACTGATGCTTTACTCATGTATGTCCTTATCAAGAAAGAAAGTTGCAGAGATATTCTTTGAAAGATAATGTTAATATAACATTAAAATTACAAGAGCACGGTTCAACCACCACATCGTTCCTGGTTAGACTGTCAAGCAGTTTACGTGTACTTGTTGAATTTTCTTTCGCAAGGAACTGATATTTTCTGTACATGCCAGAGCAGAGGTACAGTGCGAGTGACCGTAGAAAGGATTTCATACTCAATCACAACGAAAGTGACATGTATCCTCCGGGAATCAAACCCGGGTCGCCCGATTCACAGTCCAAAGCTGTACATAGCTGTTGAGCTAATCGGACGGCTGTTCGACTGGCGATTGCGTATGACTTTTATTGCTATCGGAATTCCTTTGTTTTATAGCCGATAAGATGCGACTGACTGTCCATGGCGTTTTGATACTCATAGAGTTTTTGGCGCCAAAAAAACTAAAAAGTGTTTTGAACATTTTTAAAATTGTTGATGTGTTTTAGAAGTGGCATATGCATGCATGCTAGCGTACTGTATGTAATTTAATATAAACAATAATAATTATATGATGTTTAATTTCCTGTATTCAAGTATGTCTACTTTATGAGATTCTATATATATTATACTTATATAATAACCTTATTAGATCAGTATTTTTATACTATATCCTATCGTGAGATGTTAATTACTTCCTTCTTTTCAAGATGACACTCAGCCTCTTCAAAGTCCCAGCCACTGTTTCCCGGGGTGTGGCCTTGATTG
The DNA here is from genome assembly GCF_026571515.1 of Ruditapes philippinarum. Taxonomy (NCBI): domain Eukaryota; kingdom Metazoa; phylum Mollusca; class Bivalvia; order Venerida; family Veneridae; genus Ruditapes; species Ruditapes philippinarum. The sequence goes on from NW_026860906.1 coordinate 56,265, forward strand.
TACACTTAACTAGTGCATACTTTAAAAGCCTCAATAAAAAATATGCGGAAAATCTCGTTAAGCTCTATCAAATTTATCAATTTTCACACGCCCACGTAGCCAACTCTTAAAAATTAATTACAAATGAACAATTTCGAATCAAATAATTAAATTCATTTTATTAATATGTGGAGAAAAGAAACTTTTATAAAGTATACGTCTTTATAGAATTAAATTTATTTTATTCTCGTTAACTTAATTATATACATGTGAAGGAGTTTATGCATGTAAATCTACTAAAGTATAAATTTAAATTCTAATTAACATTATTTGAAAATGCAGTGCACTGTTTTAATCAATACATACTTTCACGTTCAAATTGTTTTGACTGATTAAATAATTCACTGTACATGTACAGGATTTCGTAATTTAACAACTTTACGACTAGCTATGTCAAAACTCATTCAGAAAATATTTTACCTGTCTGGGAAAGTAAAGGTTAAAGGTCAATATATCTGTCTAACTATAACGGAAGTGACGTCACACAACCATTTATGGAGTCGATCAACGGCCAAAATTAATTTATTAGATTTATCATTTATTTCTAAATTTTGCTGGACGACATTGACAGTGGGATATCGCGTAAGTTCAAAATAAAGTATCTGTCCTATCTACTATTTCTTTTATTCTTGCTCAGTGTGTGTTTCTACAAAAATCTCGTTGTCCAAAAATTCGAGACCGTGTGAAAAAAGTGGGTGGAGTACGAGCACCTAACTGTCAAATGAGGAAATGCAATATGGAACTGTTTTGACAGTTCTACAAAGAAGGCATTTTACATATTACATGATTAAATTGAATTATATTAACTGCGGAGAATAACTTATTTCTTCATAAACTTTCTTTAGGTCATAGAATAAATTCTAAAAAAAAGCTATCGATACAGTTCCAACTTTGATTTTGAATCTTTTAATTCATTTGTTTTGATAGAATACCACTAGTACTGTCTGTCATTGACATTATTTAAAATGTATCAGTAGAAGTGGTAGCAAACTTTCAGTGGTGGCTGATATTCTCCCACAGCCTTTAGGTGCTTTACTAACAAGTTGCCAATATGATTACTTAACATTAGAAGCGTCTTTACCCTATGTTTATGAAATTGACGTCATGTCAAAATTTAGCACTACTGTGCAATAGCATTTTTAGCTCGACTATTCGATAAGAATAAGTAGAGCTATTGTAGTCACCCGAGCGTCGGCGTCGGCGTAACCACTTATGTTAAAGTTTTTGTAATAGTTTAAATATTTTCAAAGTCCATTGACATATGGCTTTGAAACTTTGCACACTTGTTCACCATCATTACCCCAACCTATAAATAGGAGGAGGTAACTGTATCAAGCATTTTGACAGAATTATGCCCCTTTTTCGACTTAGAATTTACGTTAAAGTTTTTGTAATAGTTCAAATATTTTCAAAGTCCATTGACATATGGCTTTGAAACTTTGCACACTTGTTCACCATCATTACCCCAACCTGTAAACAGGAGGAGGTAACTGTATCAAGCATTTTGACAGAATTATGCCCCTTTTTTGACTTAGAATTTACGTTAAAGTTTTTGTAATACCTCAAATATTTTCAAAGTCCATTGACATATGGCTTTTAAACTTTGCACACTTGTTCACCATCATTACCCCAACCTGTAAACAGGAGGAGGTAACTGTATCAAGCATTTTTTTTTACAATCAAGCACTAAGAATAGTCAGAGTTCCAGATAACGTGCGTATCGGCGTATTTTACGCTTCAAAAGCAGCTAAATACGCACCATATTTCAAATTTGTTGCGTTCATTTACGCACGTTATAAATTAAATACGCAAAGAATGAAAAATCGAAGCGTATTTGGTGTGTACTTTCATTTTCGAAACAGCTGATTACAGTTGGCTGTGTATCTTTTTCCGTTCAATACCCGCCAAAATACTTTACCTACTTTTCATTCTGTAAACCAGTCAAATTATGTCTTTATCGCGTAGACGCTTGGTAAAACGTGTGGCTTGATTTCCTTTATAATTGCAAGCGTTTGTTAATAATGACGTAAATCATGGCTGCTTCCAAACCAAAGCAGAGGAAAATTGACAATTTTTTAACGCAACTCAGTTACCCACTAAAACAATTGTGAATCCTATTGTTGAAGACATTTAAGATCGTGTATGAAAAGGGCGCACATAATTGTGAATCGCAACACAACACTTGAAAATTGGCAAAAATGTTATCCGTGGTGGTACTGAAGTACGAATGAAATATCTGACTTGTCATAAATTTAAAGCTGACAATGTATGGGCTAATGAAAGTGCAATAAACATGCAGAAATCGGCTATTGATTGGTGATTATTTGTAACGTTACTGTTTATGTATTGTCACCAATTTTTGTTGTAAACAATATAAAATAAAATAAGAATATGGTAAAGGCCTTTCAATTGAAGTGAATTCACGCTGAATATCTGCTAAATTAATACAAAATAAATATCTTTAATGTATTTTCATTAAAAAAATTTCTATTTTCAAAGGATCATATTATTTTTGTACAAAAAAGTAAGTCATTTAATTGTACCCTTTAGATTTATGATATATCTAAATTTACCCCCACATTCTGAAAAGTGGGGGTAATTACCCCCAGTGTAAAAAAATTATCTGGAACTCTGAATAGTCGAGCGTTGCTGTCCTACCGACAGCTCTTGTTATGGTGTTGCAAATGCGGCATGGGTATGTTATAAGATTTTTAATATATATACAATTAAGAAATAATGAACAGGCTAAACCAGGAGAATTAGGGGACAAATTTTCTGCTTTGTAATCTCGCTATTTTGAAAGATAAATAAATCGGTCAGCTAAAAAAATAGTCTGTCTATATATCTTCCATTAACTTCAAGCCCCATACAGTCACAGTGCCATCAAGTTTTTTAGTCTATCAAAAAAAACCCAAAAAACTGTAAGCTGCGATTTTTTCAAAAGCCTTGAAAAATCTTAGTTTTTACAGGGCATTTATTATATAAGACTATTAGAATTGATAAAATTCATTACAGGTAATAATTGGGATATTCTAATAAGTAAACATTATCATTTTGATAAAACGGTTAGAAATATGGTAAGCATTTACAAATGTAAATTGAAATGAATATAATGTTAAATGTGTGAATGTTGGACCTTAGTGGCTGATTTTGCAATGTTTTGACTGGGGACATTTAATTCAAATTAACTCATGGAGACACATTTATATAGATAATTACCGGAAACTGTTTCGTAATTGAGACCTTTAATTAATGGAATTGAGAATTAGGTTCAAAATAAATGTTTATGAAGGTTTTTTTTATTTTCAGATGCTAATTATAAATTGATTATAGATGATTTAATATTGTACATTATTTTAATTTATCTTTTATCTGAACAGAATGGCCCAACACAGTTTAAGTCAAGATTTTCAACGTATAGCTATTCATGAACCAAGACAGCATGGTGGTCAGGCACCCACATATAGAACAGGTACTACATAAAATACCCTTCTTTAGCATGTTTCTATATATCGGTAGTCAAACTAAAATGCATTTTCCTTTAAAAAACTTGACAACTTTCAAATCCATTATACATGCCAAGTATAGAATTCTTTCTAGAGAAAAGACATCTTAACAGGAATTAAATTTTAGGGCTAATGAAAATTTAATTTTGACTATACGTTTTATCACTTGTCTGTATTTTTGAAAATTTCCACTTGTCCAAACAGGATGTGGAACAACCTGGGCAAGACTGAAAATTGATTTTGCCACCCTGACAGTGAGTTTTCTCACTAAGTTGGGAAGAGGTCTTAGCCTCTTGATTTTTGGGAAAAATTATCACTAAAATTTCAGATTTGGGAAGTAAAAAGCAGGTTTATGTTCAGGTTTTTTGGAAAACTTCAATTGGGAAGAGGCCCTTTATCGGAGTCTGTTATATAAGCAGGAAAATAACTGCCTGAGGATCACCTCCTTTCATTGTTATCCTTTAATATTAAGCTACAGATTTTTTCTTGTATTATTTCTTGTGCTATTCATAATTCTGGTATCTTAAAGTTAGTTGTAATTTTCAGCAGTTTTTTTCCCTTATATACATTGTATATAGAAAATTGAATGACTATGATGCCTATACAATAAAATGGTTGTCAAACAAAATTGATTTCTTTTTGTATTTTCTGATCGTAAGATCAGTAAATACATAGCTAACATCCACGGTCTAACACAAAATTTCCTCACAGTCCTAACAACGCAAAGTAGTTCTCACTCAAAACTGCTTAAAAACCAGCAATTTAAAAGAAAGAATATTTTTTTAATGTAGGCATTTAACGAATTACAGTGCATTAAAAGTTTAGATTAGTCAACAGAAATATGAGGTTACAATCACAAATTTCGCGGATGAATATCTTTTTTACCCAATGAAAAATGTTCGGCTATTTCCGTAAAGCTTCGGATTATCATGATCAATGAAAATGCTATTTTTAGCTATGTCGATTACCGAATACATGTACTCCAGAGCGTAGTACACAAATAAATCTGACTGTCGAGTAGTGGAATATATACATGTCGGACTGTTTTGGCGAGAAGATTTTCGCTAAATTATTTTCATCAGTGCTAAACAACAGGTTTATCGTGAACAAAATACCTCGAAATTAATAAGGATTACAAACACGAAATGGAAATTCTCAATTTAGAATTACATAATGTATTCGTTTTTATTCAAGGTACATATGTATAACTTCGCCGTGGTGCAGAGGTAAGCGGTCTCGTTGAGGGTGTGAGAGGCCTATGGTTCAAATCCTAGTCGAGGCAATTCTATTTTTTTTCATGCAAAATTCCATATGTATCAATCTCAAACCGTTATAGAAGAAAATCAAAACGCTGTCGCTGCGTAAGATGAATTATAGTATATAAAAATAAACTTGTACAGGAAAATACATACAGATAGTCAGTATGATTTAGATTGCAAAAATCAGAAAATACCATAGAGCTGCAGCCCTTTGATTCAATGTAGATGCCGCTTTTGCATGATAACTTTCAAGACAATTGTTTGAATGCATATTATGTTGACAACTTTCAGTTTCATGATAATTGTTTGAATGCATATTATGTTGATAACTTTCAGTTTCATGATAATTGTTTGAATGAATATTATGTTGATAACTTTCAGTTTCATGATAATTGTTTGAATGAATATTATGTTGATAACTTTCAGTTTCATGATAATTGTTTGAATGAATATTATGTTGATAACTTTCAGTTTCATGATAATTGTTTGAATGAATATTATGTTGATAACTTTCAGTTTCATGATAATTGTTTGAATGAATATTATGTTTGTCTCAAGCATGTTGATGTACACATTTAAGCTTATGTTTACATTTCCTTAACAAATTTATTCTCTTACAGGCCCCGCGCCATTCAGGGCATATCATGATGGCAAAGATGATTTCCCTCCCCCGCCTCCCCCTTCCTCACAACCTTTCATGGAGCACAATTTCCCCCCTCCCCCACCAGAATCCAAGGAGAATATCTACCATGAGATACGGGATGAAGATTTTCCTCCTCCTCCACCTACTGGAGCTGAGCCAATGTATACAAGGCCTGGTAAGAAGTTTGTCTAATAATCATTTATATTGAAATAAGGAATATACATGTATACAGTATTTTATATTGTATGTACTTAAAGCTAGTGTGATGCATGATAATTATATTCCAATCAAATCTGCTAACCATTTCCAAGGAAACTAGTGTAATGCATGATATATTCCAATTATATTTCAAATCTGCTAACCACAAGAATCAACCATGGTAAATGTAAATTAATGATTAACATGTTGAATATATTATAATCATGGGCTTAAAATTAATAAGCATGTTTTACCAATTTATGCCCCAATTTTGGGGATGAGAGCAGGGGAGCATATATATTTGCCCTTTTCCTTGTGGCCATTGCCAGTCCCAACAGTCATGCTGTCATGCTTTCAATCCAAAGACAGAAAAAACAAAGTAATGTTTGGGAATCTGTGTCTTTTGAATAAGGTCCAGCCTGTACATCCATGCAGTCTTTGACTAGGCTCTATACTGCTGACAGATCAATTTTAGTATTTTGTAAATAATCGTTAACAATGCAAAATGGACTGTTACAAATTCAAAGGAGGGCAGGTCAGTTATAAAAAAAATCAGCAGTTTAACTAAACTTTGACTAGAAGAATAATGTTAGCTTGTGACATGTTGATAGGTTACACACAGTACGGGAGCCCAATGACGTCATATGAGAGCAGGCACGAGTCACAGACACTGGTTCAACCATCCGGGAGATATGAACGTGAAGTGAAACAAGCAACATACAGTATTCAAAGCTCTGATAGTAAGTAAAGTTTATAATATGCTTTGCCTTGTATTAGTAAGTAAAGTTTATAATATGCTTTGCCTTGTACTAGTAAAATTGTTTATCCTTTTAAGATGTGACATTTGTTGATAAACCAGTTTCAGATGGAAGACATTGTTGTTATGCAGGTTGTAAGTTAGTTCATGTCTCCATTGAGTTATGCAATGTTCTTTATTTTTTCGGAAGGACCATTACTTTTAATGTTTTATATCTTGAAACATGTGTACATTACAGGCAGTGGAAGGTCATCTCCACGTTCATCACCCTATACAAGCCAGTATGCCAACTTCTCAAACCTACAAAACACATATAACACAAGTTCTGCCCCGCAGACATATAGTACGTCAAACTATGGCAGCTCGCAGGGGTATAACTCATCACCATCATACGGCCAGTATTCATCGAGCAACATTAGAAGCAACAGTCCTTCTAGGTACTCGCCCAACTCTCCAAGACAGGCAGAAGAATCTGGTGTTACATACGCCCAGATCGCCCCTAGATCTGAATCTGGTGTCACATACGCCCAGATCGCACCGAGATCCGATCGTCCGGTACCTGGACCACAAACACCCATTCAGATCAAGGTTGCTGATTCAAAACAGCAGTCATACCCTTCACCAAGTCAGTCGCAGTATTCAAGGTCATTGCAAGGGCAGCAACCAGTATCGTCCGGATATTCACCGTCATCATTGTCTCCTAGAGGGGCCGACTCAAGGGGAGGTAACTCTAAAGAACAGGAAGTAGATGCACTTACTCAGATGTTAATGCAAGGTCTAGAAGGGACAAAAGATCCAGATTTCTTTGGTATTTCAAGTTATATATTGTCTCACAGAAAATCATAATTTCACAGAAAATCATAAATTTTCTAAAAATTGGAACATCTGTCTATTTGAAGTATACATTTTGGTATTTAAATAAAGTAAAGTATTTTGGAGACCTCAATGACCAAAAGGTTGAGGTTGATGACTTTGAACCAAAGGCCTACACTGCTGTGGGTTTGAATACTTTTTAATAAAAATGAAACGTTACAAAGCTCTACACTGAAATTCTATGAAATTCTATGATAAATATGCTATATGACCTCTTCAAAGTTTGATATATTAAAATTGAAATTCCACAAACTTATTGTAGTAGACAGTTTCAAACTTGCATAAAACATGGATTTAGCATGTTGATATTTAATAATTCAGGGATATGTGCCAAATGTGGAAAGAAAGTTGTTGGAGAGTCTAACGGGTGTACAGCAATGGACCAGGTCTTCCACATAGCATGTTTTGTCTGTGTAAGCTGTGGTAAGTTCACTATAGTTGTTATATCAAATCATATTTCCCACCAGTTTCGAGCCAGGCAAGCCTGCATATCTGTGAGGTCATAGTCACAAAGGTTTATTTTGAGAACTACTTTGTTAAAAAACTTAAAACTTGGTTCATTTACTATATATAAAGATATTCTATGCTCATATTTTATATTAGAAAATATTGATAATTTCTACACCGTCCCTATATCTTTGTAAATGTAAAATGAACATGTTTTGACTTTTCACAAAGTAGATATGTTATGTTGAAAATTCTACAAACTATAGGTGGTCACAATATGAATACAAAGTGTTATGAAAAGAAATGGCTTGTTTTTTAACGAAATAACTTTACTTGATCTGTAGTAGGGAAGGCAGCTTCCAATACATAGTTTTCTAATTCTTTTATCCAAATTAGACATATTCAGTAAGAATTTTATAGATTTCATTAAATTTTTTCATTAAATATTTTACTCAAGTTGGAGCACAGTATATCATTAAACAACTTAAATCCTAAGTTGTTATCGGCATTGAAACTTATTCATGGCACAATTGATTTAAATTCCATCATGTAATTTTTAAATTTAGGACAATTTTCAATTGGTCATGGAACTAAAACCTTTAATGCCAAATATTTCTTGTTTCAGGTACATTACTAAGAGGGAAATCTTTTTATGCAATGGAGAGAAAACCACATTGTGAACCATGTTATATGGTAAGTTGTTACATGCACATCTTTCTAATTTCAGATGTTTTTGTCAGTAGTTTTTAGCATGATCTATTTCATTAAGATGATGGAAGTTTGTTAAGATTTGCTGAAAATCAGGGAAATATAAGATCACCAAAAAAACACCCCGATATTGTCAATGAAATTGACTAGAAAGCAACTCCTGTAATTCATGAGATAGCTTTTAGATACCATGGCTTTTTTTTCACAGGTAGATGGATGATGTCCTCTCCTTAAATTAAGGGAATATTATAACACTTTTGCAAAAGTTGAAGAAAAAAACCTGACTTAAATTGGAGTTAAAGGGAACATTATTTTCCTTACAGTCTTGAAAATCTTGATGATAGTGATAAATATTTTATTTTTTTCTTGTTTTCAGAATACACTGGAGAGATGTTCTATTTGTTCAAAACCTATTACAGACAGGGTGAGCTTATATACTTAATTAAGATTTAATATCTATATAAGATTCTTATATATGAGGATATCAAGCTGTTTTTTGATTGAAGAGTGATGGTTCTCCACAGGCTTCTTAAACAGTTAAGCTAGAAAGTTGACATATTGACACCCTTGTGCACCTTTGGGTTTGCTCCTGTTATTTTTTAGCTCACCTATGGGGGCGTCTGAGGCCAAGTGTTTAAGGTCGTTGGCTTCAAATTGCCTCTCGTCTCTGTTGTTCCCACCGGAGCCAGCATCTTCAAATTCTTTCACGTGAGAACGCTATCCGATAGCTTACAGAACATTGGTGGTTCTACTCAGGTGCCTAATTGTGATTGAAATAATGTACAAAGGGGAACCTGAGGTCTCTTTCCTTCCTGCACCAGTAAAGCTTGAAAGTCGCCATATGATTTAAACTGTCTTGATGCGATGTCAATTTGAAATAAAAGTCATCTGGGTTAAAAACTAGGTCACTCAGTCAAAATATGGAAAAACCTTGTTAACACTCTTTAGAGGTAACTTTTTCAGCCCAAATATGAAAATTTGTCAGAAAAGTTTTTTTTATGATTTCCATCTCATTTACCTGGTCAGTAACAACTTAGTTAAAAGCGAACAATGTAGGGTCATGATGACCCTCTTGTTTCTATTTCATAGGATTTAACCCATTACTGCACTAAGGTTACAAATCATTAAGAGCTTATTGGTGTTGACGTCATATAAAACTCAATCCTACAAGAATTTCAATGACTTCAGGAAGGCACTGAAAACCAACAAGCATTCATTTCTACATTATTACTTGAAATACTTATTATAAAAGAACAGGATTTTGATTTAATTATCTCTGTATTTATGGTGTATATATTGTTACAGTTATTAAGGGCAACAGGAAAGCCGTATCATCCAGCATGTTTTACATGTGTAGTGTGTGGTAAATCACTGGATGGTGTACCATTTACAGTAGATGCTACCAACCAAATACACTGTATTGAAGACTTCCACAGGTAAGTCAAGTTATTAAGTAAATCTGGTACTTTTTGAGTGAAAATGTTAATTATAGCTTTGACTGAGACCTATTCACATTTTGCCGGGTATTGGCCACAGATTTTACCCTTGTGACCAGTGGAGATGAAACTCAGCTAGCACACTGTTCGCTACTCAATCACTATATTTTTTGAAAAATTTTCTTAAATTGGTTAATGAATTTAGCTTGCAATAACAACAAAAGTCCATGAACAGGCAAAGTCAAACAGAGCCTGCAACATTTTCAATTTTGCTGTGTTTGACTTTCTTTAGGAATTCTGTTTTTAGCCCACCTAATAGAAAGTGGCATGAGGAGCTTTTGTGATCGCTTTTCGACCGGCGTCCGTCCGTCCAGCGTCGTCCGTCGGTAAACTTTAAACCGCTTAGCCAATTTCATCCAAACTTCACAGGAATGTTCCTTTGGTAGTAAACTTTGTTCAAAGAATTTAATTCCAAGCAGAACTCTGGTTGCTATGGCAACCAAAAGAAAAACCTCAAAATATCTTCATTTAAAAAACTGAAAGAACTAGGGCTTAAATATCCTGTGGGGGTCATTGATTTTCCTTATTTGTATATAGTAAAAACTTACAAGATCTTCTTTAAAAAACCCAAATAGCTAGAGCTTAGATATTAAGCATGAAACATCCTCTAGTAGGTGTCTACCAAGTTTGTTCAAATAAAAGCCCTGGGGTCAAAATTGGCCCCACCTCAGGGGGTCATTGATTTTCCTTATTTGTATATAAAAACTTTAAAAAAATTTATTTAAAAAACCAAAATAGCTAGAGCTTAGATATTAAGAATGAAACATCTTCTAGTGAGTGTCTACCAAGTTTGTTCAAATAAAAGCCCCTGGGTAAAAATTGGCCCCACACCAGGGGGTCATTGTTTTTCCCTTTATGTACAGTAGAACTTCGGTAAGTCAAAGTTTGAGGGACTTGTGTAAAAACTTTGACACATTGGGACTTGGACTAATGAATCGGTCTGAATTTCATGACAATATTTCAACCCGTGACTAGCCCTAATTATAAGATCTATAATGTAACCTATTTCATGTTTTTCTTCATTCATTAATCTAATATTTTACATTATACAATGATAAATATGACAGGTTAAGTTACTTTTCACGGCTAAATTGATTTGGACTACCTGTTGACGTATAGAATGAAGTTACAAACGGCGTAACAATACGAAAGGGCAATAACTAAACCAGCTTATAGTAAATAGTTCGCGTGTGATTATCACGCGACACCGGGTCAAGGAAGTACTCAAATGATAGTTCTTACTGTTTACATGTACTTTCAAATACCGCTACGGCAATTAAAATAGTAACGATTAAAGCATTTTTTCACACATTTGAACCCATACAAAGGCTGTTTGTTCAAAACTCGGCTGTGTAATTAACACCTGTCACTAAAGTTGATCGGAAATCGTCTTCGCGGCCAGAAAAGGTGTGAAAAATGTCTCGAGATCGAAGTTGTCAAAATAATGGAAGGACTTCGACTTATTTATGGTAAATTATACTAGATTTATTCTATACGGACCACGAAAAAACTTCGACACATTGAAAAATTCAACACATAAAATTTCGACTCATAAATAGGTTTTTATAAGGAATATATAAGGGAAAAATCGGGACTTTCATTTTACTTCGACACATCGAGAAAATCGACTAATCGAAGTTCGACTCATAGAAGTTCTACTGTATATATATAGTAAAAACTTAAAAAATCTTATAAAAACGTCAAAGAGGTAGAGCTTAGATATTTATCATGAAACATCTTCTAATGGGTGTCAACAAAGTTTGTTCAAATAAAGGCCCTTGGTTTACAATTGGCCTTGGCCAAGGGGCCTATATACAGGTGAGCGATTTCAAGGCCATCATGGCCCTCTTGTTTGCTATTTAGATCCAAATTGAAAGATGAATAAGTCCATTTAAGAGATTTGGCATTGTAAAAACTAAGAGTTGAGTCCCCATACTGATATTAGTCAAAACTTGTTTCCTGACTAGTGGTCAGGTCATGTCTAGATTTTTTGCTCTTTTAAAGAATAGATCAGGGTCTGCGCTTGTTGTATAATGAGTAACAGGCTAAGGGTTTAGAGCTCTGAAAACTGCAGACTCAATTTGACTGAGTCTGTACATGAGGGATAATGAAAAAGTGCAGTGCCATGATTTCAATGTGTTGAGTTATTGTTATATTTGTGATTAAAGGGACTCCACTGAGGTTTAAAAGTATAAAAACATAACATTTGAATTTCTTACATAAATGAGCTGGGGCACTTAAAACAGTAATATATGCAAAGATAGCTAAGAAATATACTTTGAAATAAATTAAAAATCGTATTTTGATGCTTTTCTTAGCCTAATTTGAGTGAAAAGCGTTTAAACGCTTTTCAGTTTGGGTCAGTTTTTTACAATTTGAAAAATTAATCTGGAAAAACGGTGTGCGCGAATGATCTGAAATTTTGCACAAAGATTAGTGGTCTAAACCTACATCAAATGGTACAATTATCTGGAAAAAATATTTTCAGTCCCATCATGTCAAAAAACCTCAGTGGAGTCCCTTTAACATTTTGTGATTGTATATATATTACAGGAAGTTTCCCCTGCGGTGCTGTGTCTGTTTAAATGATTGTTTATATATTACAGGAAGTTTGCGCCGCGGTGCTGTGTCTGTTTAAAGCCTATCATGCCAGAGAAAGGTCAGGAAGAAACTGTTAGAGTGGTTGCCATGGATAGAAGTTTCCATGTCAACTGTTACAGATGTGAGGTATGTGATGTCTGTTGTAATACTAGTAGTCAATATTGATGAATCTCGACATATTTCACTTCTTTCTGTTTATTTGTTAATCAACCTCATTAAAATTAATTTAGCCATACAAGTTCAGATTAGTAAAATTTTTACAAAAAATCATCTTGGTAATAATACTAGGTAATATATAATTTGAACGTTTTACAAACGATAAAAAATCAAATTAAAATTGAAATCATGCCTTCATATTCATACTCATTTTAAAAATGTATTTAAAACAAACTATTGTGCAGTAAAAAAAGAAAGTATATACGCATAATATGAAAAAGACAGTTTTGTCAATTTATGTCTTTTGTGACTGTTTAATTTTTCCTGGTTCTCCTCTTTGCTGAATAGCAAGATAATCAGGTTTGTAATCTAGGGAAAATTATCATGATCCTCAGGAAAGGCAAAGTTTCTCTGTTACATTTGATCACAGGCATTGAGTCTAATGGTCATTTATCCCTCACCACTGATTTAGGAAATGTTTTGGATAATAAGTGTGTGGTAGTTACTCATTAGCTGTATTAGAATTGTCAACATGTGACCAAAAATGTGGACAATTCTGCGTACAAAAAAAAGTGCTTTATTCTGCCTACTGAAAAAAATGTGCTTAATTCTGCATAAAAAGCAGAAAAACAAGTTTTTATTCTTTTTTAGAACCCCTTTTAGCATTATGCTGTAAATACTAGAGGCTAAAATGTCTATTTGACTGATCATTATTGAATAAAACAATTTTATTAGACCTTATATTATATCTAGTAATATATATTTTGTCCTCGTTTCAGGACTGTGGAGATTTGTTGTCATCAGAGGCTGAGGGGCGTGGCTGCTACCCCCTTGATGATCATATTTTATGCAAAGCGTGCAATGCAAAGAGAATTAATGCCCTTACTACAAAACTGTCTACAGAACTTTAAATATATCTAGACTTGAACAAATTTATTGATAGATCTGCAATATTTATATCACATTAAATGCTTATTTTGTTATTTGTATAATTTTATGTATTTTAGTTGTTCAGCAAAGTATGAAGTTAATTTTAAATACAAAAAAAGTCTGTTTACTGAATTAAAGTGAATTAATTTAATGTGCGTTCTGTATTTTACAAAATCATTGTTTGAACTTTTGAAAAGAAATACTTCTGAAATACTTTTATGAAAAAAATAAGAGCATACTGCGACTGTTTACTAAATCGTTGCTTCACAGTTAAAACCCCTTCTTAAAATAACAGCATATCTTGTTGTGGAACATTTTATTCTGTGTGTGAAATAACAGAGACATTCAACATTACAGCTCTTTCAAGAATTGACTATAAGATTACAAGATGATGGAAGCTACATTTATTTAAACTTATAGATTTTATAAAAATGTTTCATTAGATATAATGTTACATCCTAAAAGGCATATATAAAATATATACTTCTATAAGTCAGATCAATTAAAAGCCCTACTAATGTCAGAACCTTGTTTCCTAATAGGATACTAGTACTGTTTAATTACAGGACATTGATTTGAGAGTAATTCATATCAAGTTAGAAGCTTTTATCACATCAGGGCTTGAATTAACAGTGTTCAAACTGAAGACTTAGATTTTTTAAAACAAATTTTTTCAAACTTTGCCAAAAAGTTGATTTTATACTTTGCTGAAACATTTATGTGTATGTAAGATATAGTATGCGAGACACCGGTGTTTTAATAAACTGTATTACATTAAAACAATATGAACCTTATAAAGGTGTATTTTAGTATAAAAATCAAGTATTGGTTGTTAATTATAATATGTTAAGTGCATATCAGAAAATATTAATATATATATTTGAAAATTTTTATATCAGTGTACAGTATAATGATATTTAAGTATTATATTCTATATTGTTATAGAAAAGGTGTTTTTTTTAAGGTTGAGGAAGTTACTGAATCATTTTGGTTATCTATGCTAAAAGTAATGCACCATTTGTGGAATATGGACCTTCTCTTAAAGTTTAAGATGGTAATATTTGTATCATAAGTTATTTTATGTCAGCAGAAGTTGTATTGAAACAAAAAAACTTTCTTTTCCATTTCTTTAATGCAAGTTGATATGATATTAGACCTTTGAAACTAGATTGTAAATGCTGTGATAAGTTTCAGTGTGGTTTGGAATAGAATGCCGTGGTGGTTTTTAAATGTACAGATATTTCTGTTATTATACCCATGTGACCAGTGCAGACCAAGATCAGCTGGTACATCTGTGCTGTCTGATCATAGTCTACACTGTTCACTACTCAGTCAGTTTATATTTTTATAAAAACTTTTTCAACATGACAAATGGTTTTCTGCAGATTCGAAGGTTGACAAGTCCATTTAATTGTAACTTAAAGGCACATTATGCCTCAGAAGCAAATAAATATTTCCTTCTGTTAAAAGGGTAAATATGAGTTTTTAGCTCGACTATTCGCAGAATAATCGAGCTAATGCAGTCACCCATTTGTCGGCGTCGGCGTCGGCGTCCCTGTGGTTAAGTTTTTGTATGTAAGCTGGTATCTCCATAACTACTGAAGGGAATGGATTGAAACTTCACACACTTGTTCTCTGTGATTATCTAAGATGATTGGCACAAGTCCCATAACTCTGATTTGCTTTTTTTTATAATTATGCCCCTTTTTCGACTAAGAAATTCTTGGTTAAGTTTTTGTATGTAAGCTGGTATCTCCATAACTACTGAAGGGAATGGATTGAAACTTCACACACTTGTTCTCTGTGATTATCTAAGATGATTGGCACAAGTCCCATAACTCTGATTTGCTTTTTTTTATAATTATGCCCCTTTTTCGACTTAGAAATTCTTGGTTAAGTTTTTGTATGTAAGCTGTTATCTCCATAACTACTGAAGGGAATTGATTGAAACTTCACACACTTGTTCTCTGTGATTATCTAAGATGATTGGCACAAGTCCCAAAACTCTGATTTGCTTTTTTACATAATTATGCCCCTTTTTCGACTTAGAAATTCTTGGTTAAGTTTTTGCGTGTAAGCTGGTATCTCCATAATTACTGAAGGGAATGGATTGAAACTTCACACACTTGTTCTCTGTGATTATCTAAGATAATTGCCACAAGTCCCATAACTCTGATTTGCTTTTTTACATAATTATGCCCCTTTTTCGACTTAGAAATTCTTGGTTAAGTTTTTGCATGTAAGCTGGTATCTCCATAACTACTGAAGGGAATGGATTGAAACTTCACACACTTGGTCTCTGTGATTATCTAAGATGATTGGTACAAGTCCCATAACTCTGATTTGCTTTTTTTGCATAATTATGCCCCTTTTTCGACTCATGAATTCTTGGTAAAGTTTTTGCATGTAAGCTTGTCTCTCCATAACTACTGAAGGGAATGTATTGAAACTTGAAGAGTTTGTACCTTTTCGGACAATTTTATGTATTCATATAGGTAAGCATTATTATACTCAATGAAACACCCTTGTGACAAATTTTCGAATAGTCGAGCGTTACTGTCCTCCGACAGTTCTTGTTTTATGTAGATGTAATGGTTTAAGAGAATGTTAGATGCATATTTTGAAGAAAATTGTGCAGAATGTGAAATTATTTGTAAAAAAAAATAGCAGAATGTTAACAAACTTGTATTTTGACTTCCATACAAAATACTTAATCACTATAACTGTATTTATTGCCAAAAAGCAACAGAAGAAAAAGATGACTGATATTATTGACCAATGAGTAACATTTTGGAAAATATAATCGGACATCAAAAATAAAAAGCTTTTGAAAAATTAAAATTAAAGCAATTTTGGTGCATATTGGGCCTTTAAACAAAACGAGACAATTTTAAGCTTCTTAACTAAGCTTTAGCATCTGTATTGTAAATGCATGGTTATAAAGTATTGCTTTAGTTATTGTGAAGAACTTGTGATGTTAAAATGAAATTATGACATTTTACGTGTGGTCTTTGCCATTTTACTCGCACATTATCTTAAAGTGACATTATGCACATTTTGTCACTGTTGAGTTGAATTAGTAACATATTTCAAAGGCTAACTATCGTTATGGTGATTGACCAATGATTGGTAATGAAAAATGTTTTTAATATAATATAAAACCTACCTATATTATGAAAAGACTGCCCCACTCTTACCAATACATTCTGAATGATATTTTTATGAATTTATTTTGGTCACAAAAATTATTGATTATTTTTTCATAAAGTATGGAATTGATCACAATAATGGCAAAATGTCAAGTTTTTTTTCTTTTGTTTTACCTTTTCACTTTCAATTTGGATGGGCATAATGTCAATTCAACTCATCTGAGGTTTTATGACAAAGCTGATGAAATTTTAAATAGGTGTTTGAAATGAAAGGAATTACGACAGTGATTAACTTAAGCCTCCCCAGTTTGTTTATTGATAACTTTTAGTCAAAATAGGCAATATATGTTTGTATTGTTTGTAAATAATGTTTTATATATGAAATATGTACTTTATATGCATGTCTACCAGTGTAAATAAAACATGCCTTTAATGTGTATTTAATTATTTAATGCTTATATTGATTGTATATTTTTCATCTTTTGAGATAATCATTAAAGACATCTAGTGGTTATATGTGTAATTTAATTGGGGGGGGGGGGGGGGGGGTTGACAGTCTGTCTGCTAATGACCTTTCTTCAGTATGGTTGGGGTTTAGACAGTTTTGTCTGCTAATGACCTTTTTACAGTATGGTGGGGGATTTGACAGTCTGTTTCTTCTTGTTGTTATAATTTACCTTCGTAATTCTATAATCCTGAAAAGGACAAACTTATGTCGAAGTGGGCCTTTAACAAATATGAAACAAAATGGCATACCATAAAATGTAGAATAATTTAAATTTTAATGATCTGAAGAAAGTCTTTATTTTTGATAGTACATTGATGTTGAACTGTCCACATTGTAGCCTAAGTTATCTTTTCATAAATTAGAAAATATTTCACATATTTATTATGAAATTCATATTTTTTTCTCATTTCTAGGGAAGTCTGTTTTGTGTTTCATGTTATATTTGATATTGTTAGCCTCCATTTTGGCAAAAACCATAGAAGTGTTATAGTATAGAAAAATGTGTTCATTCTACACACAGCTTTGTTACATTTATTATACATACTTTAGTGTGCTGTTTTTTTTCTTTCTTTTTTTGTTTTAATTTTTTTATTGATATTACTTTTTTGATAGCTTTATAGGGTACATTTTTACATATTTTTGTTATCCATTGTTTACTCTGTCATTATAATGTATGAAAAATTAATTATGAGATCTATCCATAACAGAATGCAGGAGAAAAAATACCAGAACATATTCTAGGCTAATTTTTGTTGTAACAAATTCACTTATTAATTTTAAACAATCAAGCACCCCTTAGAATTGTTTTTGTAGTTAGTGATTAAAATAATTATCTGAAATATATTTCAATTTTAATGATCTAAGGGCTATTTTAATGTAAATTATTATCTGTTCCAAGAACAGGGTAAATAGCATATAAACTAGAAATAATAAAAAAAAACACTTATATTTGACTTAGTTTTAAGATTGAAATGAAATTAATTTAAATTTTATTGTGTTTTGGGTATTTAATATATAAGCTGAACAAGAGCACATTTTTGACATTTCATTTATACTTTTATGGTAATGGACGCTGAATAACTATTATTGTTTTGTTTTTAGCTCACCTGTCACAAAGTGACAGGGTGAGCTTTTGTGATCGCTTTTCGTCCGGCGTCCGTCCGTCCGTCGTCCGTCCGTCCGTCCGTAAACTTTTACTTTAAATGACATCTCCTCATAAACCACTGAGCCAATTTCATCCAAACTTCACAGGAATGTTCCTTTGGTGGTCACCTTTAAAAATTGTTCAAAGAATTTAATTCCATGCAAAACTCTGGTTGCCATGGCAACCGAAAGAAAAAACTTTAAATATCTTCTTTTAAAAAACCATAAGAGCTAGAGCTTAGATATTTGGCATGAAACATCTTCTAGTGAGTGTCTACCAAGTTTGTTAAAATAAAAGCCCTGGGGTCAAAATTGGCCCCGACCCCGGGGGGTCATTGATTTTCCCTATATGCATATAGTAAAAACTTATAAAATCTTCTTTTAAAGAACCCAAAGAGCTAGAGCTAAGATATTTAGCATGAAACATGTTCTAATGGGTGTCTACCAAGTTTGTTAAAAAAAAAAGCCCTGGGGTGAAAATTGGCCCCGCCCCGGGGGTCATTGATTTTCCCTATATGCATATAGTAAAAACTTAAAAAATCTTCTTTTAAAGAACTCAAAGAGCTAGAGCTTAAATATTTGGCATGAAACATCTTCTAGTGAGTGTCTACCAAGTTTGTTCAAATAAAAGCCCTGGGGTCAAAATTGGCCCCGCCCCGGGGGGTCATTGATTTTCCCTATATGCATATAGTAAAAACTTAAAAAATCTTCTTTTAAAGAACCCAAAGAGCTAGAGCTAAGATATTTAGCATGAAACATGTTCTAATGGGTGTCTACCAAGTTTGTTCAAATAAAAGCCCTAGGGTGAAAATTGGCCCCGCCCCGGGGGTCATTGATTTTCCCTATATGCATATAGTAAAAACTTAAAAATCTTCTTTAAAGAACTCAAAGAGCTAGAGCTTAGATATTTGGCATGAAACATCTTTCTAGTGTGTGTCTACCAAGTTTGTTCAAATAAAAAGCCCTGGGGTCAAAATTGGCCCCGCCCCTGAGGGGTCATTGATTTTCCCTATATGCATATAGTAAAAACTTAAAAATCTTCTTTTAAAGAACCCAAAGAGCTAGAGCTAAGATATTTAGCATGAAACATGTTCTAATGGGTGTCTACCAAGTTTGTTCAAATAAAAGCCCTGGGTGAAAATTGGCCCCGCCCCGGGGGGTCATTGATTTTCCCTATATGCATATAGTAAAAAACTTAAAAAATCTTCTTTTTAAAAAACTCAAAGAGCTATGGCCAAGATATTGAGCATCAAACATGTTCTAATAGGTGTCTACCAAGTTTGTTCAAATACAAGCCCAGGGGTCAAAATTGGCCCAGCCCCGGGGTCATTGATTTTCTTTATATGTGTTTAGCAAAAACTTTAAATCTTCTTTGAAAAAACCCAAATAGCTAGAGTTGAAATAAAATAAAAAGCCCTGGGTCAAAACTTGCCCGGCCCCAGGGGTGTCATTGTTTTTAACTATATGTGTATAGTAAAAACTTTAAAAAAATCTTCTTTTAAAAAGCCCAATGAGCTAGAGCTTAAATGTTTAGCATGAAACATCTTCTTATGGGTGTCTACCAAGTTTGTGCAAATAAAAGCCCTTGGGTTAAATTGGCTCTGCAACGTTGGGGGGGGGGGGTTGGGGGGCCTATATACAGGTGAGCGACCTCAGGGCCATCATGGCCCTCTTGTTTTTCTCTACCATTCAAAAAGAAAGATATGTCACTGTAACATTTTTTTTTATTCATTTCTTGCTGTCTTGAAATAATAAATTTTATACAGTTTGCACAGTTTGAAAAGGTTATGGGTTATTTAAATTTAAAATATTTCTTTATGAAATTCCATCTTGTATTGTTTGTTTTAGCAATGGTTACTGCTTCGCTTGTTAAATTGTTTTCAGGACCGTTTCTGGATATATTTACTGCTGTTTTGTATTTGTATTACAGTGTAACCTCTGCAAAGCGATCCTCTATAGACCAAACACTTCAGCCTTCAGCTTTTCTAAATGTCTAAGATTTTATTTTTGTGTCGCCTCTACGGAGTTGTGGCGACATATAGGGATCACTTCTCCGTCGTCTGTCTGTCCGTCACAAAACTTGTCCTGACTACTCCTCATAAACTACTGGTGCAATTTCATCCAAACTTTACAGGAATGATCAGTACCAAGTCTAGTTGTGCATATTGTCAGCATTTTCCGGTTCAATGATTTTTGTCAGAGTTATGGCCCTTTAATAATTTTTATTTTTAAAGTTTGTCCGGACTACTTCTCTTATACCACTAATGCAATTTCAATCAAACTTTACAGGATTGATCTGTAGCTCAAGTCCTTGCGCATATTGCACGGGTTTTCCGGTTGAATGATTTTTGGCCGAGTTATGGCCCTTTGATAAAAAGGTGTTTTTTTCTGTGTGTTGCCAGATACACAAAAGCTTGTCCGGACTACTCCTCAAAAACTACTGGTGAAATTTCATCCAAACTTTACAGGAATGATCAGTACCAAGTCTAGTTGTGCACTGTCTGTCTGTCTGTCTGTCACAAAACTTGTCCCAACATAAAATTGGCTATCATGAGGCGACACATGTGATTACTGATCGCTCTTGTTAGATAAACCGTTTCATATAATTATCAAATCAAAAGAATTAAGGTGTAAAATGAAATTTGCTGACGATTGTATTCCCCTCCATACCACCGAGCTCTATATTTAAATTTATTTAGTAAAGCAGATCTTCTGTTTTTAGAAATAACGTCACTGACGCGTTATAAATGGCTCATTGGACGCTGTTTTGAAGAAGGCTTTCTGGTCCTTCGGGATCATTGATGCCAGCACTATTAAGTGTTGAGAATTGAGTACCGCTCAAGCCGGTGCTAGGGGGCGTGAGGGATGTTGCACTCATTCATTATCCCTCATGTACAGACTCAATCAAACCGAGTCTGCAACAATTCTTATGAAATTTTGTTGTGATTAATGCTTCCGAGGGATCACTTTGTTTCCAGATTTTTACATTGATATGATGCACTTTTCCATGATTAAATTATGAAAATTAATACGTACCTTGAAACAACACAGACTTTCTTTTTTTTCCAACAGAAAATAAAAACTGAAGGCCACTTTAAGGCTTTCCAACAATTTTAAGGTCTCTCTGTCTCTCTGTCAACAGCAATTAAACACTCTGTCTCATAAAAGTTGTTAGCTTTGTAGAGGTTATACTGTAGTATGTAAAATGGGGGCAAGAATTTTATACATTTATATATGCGTACATTTGATTATTTGATATAATTTATATATATAATGCTTATGCTGATTGTATTTATATACATGTATAACCAAAACATCAGGCCAAATCAATTCATTCTTGTGTTTCTGAAATTAACTGTACACTGAAGAAATAGATCAAAGGCTCTCTGAGATAGACGAGCGTTTTAAGCAAAAAAAAAAAGATGATAAAATCCAACAAGTCCTATGTTTTTTAACAAGAATTTTATTCGATTGACAATAGATAAATATGAAATTATATGATATATTGGTAAAGTAAATATTGACATTGGAATTAGCGATCGGAACTTCTCGGCTATATTCTTAACCGAAGTTTGGCGGAAAGAGCCCAGACGATGCGATTGTGGGGCAAATTTTGTAATAGCTGATTAGCAAACATAAAAACTGGTGTATTTATTATTATGACGTTAAGAACGTGAGAATGAAATGACTTGGCCTTGCTGAAACGAATATTTGAAACATGAATAAAACTTATAAATTACATTTCTGTCTTTCGTTGTTAAGCGGTGTTAAAATAAAGGTTAGCCCTTGTACATTGTCGACTGCATAGAACAGAGATACTTGAGGTCTTTTATAACAGTTTTGCTCTATTTAGAAATTATAACGTTAGAATATGTCAAGACCTCTTAACTCTTGGCCTGCCGAGGGCAACAATGAAACTGCTCATTATTTGTTTTTAGCTCGACTATTCGATAAGAATAAGTAGAGCTATTGCAGTCAACCGAGCGTCGGCGTCGGCGTAACCACTTATGTTAAAGTTTTTGTAATAGTTCAAATATTTTCAAAGTCCATAGACATATGGCTTTGAAACTTTGCACACTTGTTCACCATCATGACCCCAACCCGTAGACAGGAGGAGGTAACTCTATCAAGCATTTTGACAGAATTATGCCCCTTTTTCGACTTAGAATTTACGTTAAAGTTTTTGTAATAGTTCAAATATTTTCAAAGTCCATTGACATATGGCTTTGAAACTTTGCACACTTGTTCACCATCATGACCCCAACCTGTAAACAGGAGGAGGTTACTCTATCAAGCATTTTGACAGAATTATGCCCCTTTTCGACTTAGAATTTACGTTAAAGTTTTTGTAATAGTTCAAATATTTTCAAAGTCCATTGACATATGGCTTTGAAACTTTGCACACTTGTTCACCATCATGACCCCAACCTGGAAACAGGTGGAGGTAACTCTATCAAGCATTTTGACAGAATTATTGCCCCTTTTTCGACTTAGAATTTACGTTAAAGTTTTTGTAATAGTTCAAATATTTTCAAAGTCCATTGACATATGGCTTTGAAACATTGCACACTTGTTCACCATCATGACCCCAACCAGTAAACAGGAGGAGGTAACTCTATCAAGCATTTTGACAGAATTATGCCCCTTTTTCGACTTAGAATTTACGTTAAAGTTTTTGTAATAGTTCAAATATTTTCAAAGTCCATTGACATATGGCTTTGAAACTTTGCACACTTGTTCACCATCATGACCCCAACCTGTAAACAGGAGGAGGTAACTCTATCAAGCATTTTTTTTACTATCAGGCACTAAGAATAGTCGAGCGTTGCTGTCCTACCGACAGCTCTTGTTGCATTAAATAAATGCTTGTTTTATAAAATTATTAAACAAAACAAAAACATTCTATTTCCAGTTAAATTCCTAATATTCAGCCATTGTCATCGAAATGTAATCCATGATAACACCAAATTTTAGTGTGTTAATTGCTTAAATTACGATTACATGTAATCGAAATGATAACACCAAAGTTTAAGGTGTTAATCGTTAAATTACGATTACATGTAATCGAAATGATAACACCAAAATTTAGTGTGCTAATTGCCTAAATTACGATTACATGTAATCGAAAATGATTTGGATTACAGATTACTTGAGAGAAAAAAATTATTTGATTACAATCGATTACTGATTACGATTAAAACAACCCTGATGCGCTCAGTGTCGACTAAGACCAACTTGAACTTGTTTAGAAGAATGGTTGGCCTTGTGGTAAAGATGTCGGGCTCTCTATAAGAGATCATGTGTAAAAGCCTCACTGAGGTCAGGGGTCACGATTCCTCATTATGACACAAGTAGTTGTTGGTTCCAGAAATCAGACAAGAGTGTCGTTTAATTAATACATGTAATATTGAACATATATCATATCTTATGAGAAAAAAACATGTATATCTTAACAATTTAAATGACAAAACTTGTAAACGTATGCTTATTTTACATACGATATCATGTCCATGTTTAAAGAGTGTAGATATGACATTCAAAGCTTTGTAAATGTACGTTTTTTCAATAATAATGAAACAAACTATTATGAAAATGACACTTGATACAAGTATGCGAACAATCACTTTTAAGCTTTTGGAACCTGAAGTACCATCTGTTCAGTTTATGCAAATTCATATTCTAAAAATAGACACAGTTGGTTTGTCGTGATTTCTTTGAAGAACAACAGCGCGGTCCTTCATACTGTATGAAATACCAGAGGGATAATTCAGCTTGTCCCTTCTCGAAAGTAAAACACCTTTTAGTTTCCCAGCTGGTGTTATTTTTACTACATTGTGACAGGTTTCACTACTTCCAATGACGTAAATATTGTCTTCGGAGTCCACTGTTAAAGTCCGTGGTCCAATAAGAATGTCGCTTTTGTATATGAAAATAACATTCGTCGTCTTGGCATCTACACAAATAACAGAATGATTTCCTTGGTCTGAGACAACCACCTGGTCCCCGTCGCGAATAGAGGCGAGGTACCAGGGTGCTTTAAATAGTTCTGCGTGCAATTCTGATTCCCATACTTTCCTCTTTATTTTGCATTCGTAACTGAGAAAACCTAGAGTTCCTCTGAACCCATCCCTCATGACTGAAAGAGCGATTCCAGATTTCCAGCACGTTATTCCTCTGCAATCTTCATCTATTCGCCAACTTTTGTATTTAGTCATACGACCATTTCCCGCCATAATGCAAAACACAGTCTGAGCTTCCGGTTCCGTGACATAAAACTCGTTCCGCTTCCGGTTTGAAGCGCAAATGTCAAACGGGTAAGTTGTAAACTTCATGACAGACAAACATTTGAAATTAGTATCTAGCAACTTTATATGTTTATTTGCCCTGTCTAGAAGTAGCATCTCGCCTGTGTACAATACAATAGAAGCTCGAAGTAAGAATGGACGCGTGTCGTCTGCATGGCTGACCGGATATTCTCCAACCAAGCGATTAATAGGTGGTGCTTGTTTTACAAACTTTGCTCCAACTTCTTCACTAAACTCAGCCATATGGGGATGGTTTGTAAACTACCTCGTCAAAGAACCTGTTGTGCTGTGCTGTCAAATAGTGAAATTTGATATACGTGTATAAGTTTTCTCCGCAAATAGACACTGAACATAATTCATAGTTTACAACGAGTTTGGTATGTCTCTATACATTGTTGAATTAAAACTGTATGGAACTCTTCATTTCATATATAAGATTCTTAACTTTGATAAAATGTTGGTAAAACTGGCGGAAGCGGTGGCCACCGTTTAGTTTACCGGACCTCTATATAATACATGTATCTATTTGATGATAATTTGCCTTCGAGAGAGAAAAAATTATCCCTACGCACTACACCCATTTCTTTTAAAAGCTTGTAAACAATGCTTTAGTGTCAATCGATCTCTGAATGATAAATCACACCACAATATGTTAAATTTATAAATAAAACATTCTGTAAAATTTCTCATTTTTATACAATGTTTATTTTACATGTAAGCTTGTGAAGTACATACGTCAAAATGGTTCATGGAATCTGGCATATTTTAGACCCCGGATTTGCCTTTTAAGTTTCAGCTAACATGATAACATGTTATCATAAAAAAATAAAATGAATATTCATCAACATTTCAACAGTATCATTTATAAGATATGGGCTATGTTGATGTTATCTTGACGAGAGAAGAAAAAAAACCTATAAAGTACTTCAATATTAAAAGTACGATACAAAGATAAATTATCAATGTTTTTAACAGTAAAAAATAGTAAATATAATTAATTACCTGATTTTGGATATCGATCTTCTATATCTCAAATCATTTTACAACCAGTCATTGTTCGCGCTTAAAAAGCGTTTAAATATGACAAACAAAAGACCATAATGAAATCTATACCGCCTGGTATACTGTACTGAATACTGGCACGCGGAGTCAATATTGAAAATCCTTCAAACTATATTTTAAATTAAAGGAACTCCACTCAGGTGAAAAAAAATCTAAAAAACATAAAATTTGAATTTCTCACATACATCTGTGTGGGCACTAAACGCAGAAAGTTATGCAAAAAAATATGATTAAGTAAATTGAAAATCGTATTTTTGTGCTATGTTTGTATTTTACAATGTTTTAGAGAAATTGAAATGATGAAAAGCTTTGCAACGCTTTTCAATTTTGGGTCATTTTTCACAGTTACTCTAATCACTATGAAAAACATAACGGAGTGATATGGTGGCTGATTTGTGCTATTCGTGTTTTCGCCCGCTACCCCGCAAGGCGAAAAGTAATAAATAAACAAGTTAAAATGGTGTGGTGCGGAGCTAAAAGAAAGGCGCGGGCAAATTCTAATAAATACAATTTCGCCTCGCGAGGGCGGGAGCGAGATTTAAAAGATAAAACGACGAGGCTACTGGACGAAAACACGCTAATTAGCTGGGGCGCAGAGCGAAGTTTGATAAATAAAACTTCCCCCGCGCCCCTGCTAATTAGCATGTTTTCGACCCTTTTATAATTAACGAGTTAAAATGGTGGGGGCGGGAGCGAAAACACGCTAATTATCGGGAGCGCTAATTAGCGCGTTTTGTGGCGCATATCGTCCACATTTTTCTAAAGTACATTTTGCGGCAAAAAAGGCATGGTCCTGCCGCATAACGTCCATATTTTAAAGTTTATATAATTTTCGTTAATTTTGACCAGTTATTACCAGGTGTTTTTGTGTGTTAATTTCAGCTCACCTAAGTATGCGACTGTCTGTCTGTCTGTCCGTCCAAATTTAGCTTGTTACCACTCTAGCATCCACATACCCTAAGCAATATGTCAAGAGTTATCTGTCCTTGAATTACAATATGACAATTTTCAACAGAATATCTATGACCATAAAATCTCAACAAAGTTAGAATATAGGCTAAATCTAACATAAAACAACAACAAAAAACGCACTATATATCACCTTGTTAGTGCTTTCGTTTCTTCTCCATTCTTAAAGTATTTTATACAGAATATGTATAACAATAAGGTCTCGATCAAGTTCATTTATGAGCTAAGACGACTGAATATCTCAAGAGTAATTTGCCTTTGAATAATAAAAATAAAGACATATTTTAAAGTCAAATTATTGAATTGTGATAAAACTGCCATTTCTTTCTTATCAATGATCAGATTTCATTCATACATTTATGACAGGACGGACATCTTGAATAGTTCAACTATAATATTGACCTTGAAATGAGCTTGACCTCAAGGTCACCATTGAATTTTGCTTAAATTACCATATCTTTGTCATTTACAGATATTTGGATATTGATGACCATTTCAGACGTAGAATTGAGTACTGATATCAGTAGATTCTGAGTACATGAAATGTACTTGCTTTTTATTTGTAATATTCAATGCTATCTACCCTTGTCATGTGGAGCCTTTATAGGCAGGTGGGCGATATAAGGCCACCATGACCTTTTGCTTTGTTCAGTTATAAAATTACATTGTTCAATTATAAAATTACATTATGACATTCAAACAAAACGCTTACATTACGATATTTTAAAATATGCTTTATTTTTTATCAATAGAACACATTGAACTTCTTTTTCATCATTTCCTATGCGGAAGAATGTTTGTTATAATATACTCTTTTACATATTATCTATGTAACTTATAGGCGAAATGTTTTGTTCTTTAGGCGATAAAATAATACGGTTTTAGTAAAGGGACGGACTTTCCGACTAACCTATAGATTAAACCATTTTTCAAAGTTATATTTTATGACAATTTCAAACTTGCATTTACTAGATTTGTAGTTCAAAATATTTGAGCTGCGTCAAGCAGAAATAAGCACTATCGTCATTTTTTTCCACATATTGATGATGTTTCAAAAATTACAATCTCATCTTTGAGAAAAATATTTTAAAAGTTTACAGGGTTAGTTACTGACCCGATACGGGGATACACGGTTCTGTAGGAAACCATAACGGGACTCAACCCACAGAACCGTATATAACGGTATCTAACCCTTAAACGATTCTACCACGCCGAAAACCTTCCTCATCGTAATTTATCATAACCAGGGAGACCATACCACGTGACAAAAAAAGATAAACGGCTTTGATGGAAAAGATTTTCATGTATTAGAAAGAAAGAAATATAGAGCGGCAAAGCGGACGCAGTTTAGTAATTATATTTTACTTGTTATATCTGTTGCCAAACCATAACTGTCTTCTTAGTATGGCTTAAGGATAAAGCGACCGAGTCGT
The DNA here is from genome assembly GCF_026571515.1 of Ruditapes philippinarum. Taxonomy (NCBI): domain Eukaryota; kingdom Metazoa; phylum Mollusca; class Bivalvia; order Venerida; family Veneridae; genus Ruditapes; species Ruditapes philippinarum. The sequence goes on from NW_026860906.1 coordinate 84,447, forward strand.
GGAAACCCCATAACTTCATTCAAGTGTCTGTCCAAAAATGTTGAAGCTGTTGCAACAATTTCGTCTGGTGATAATACGTCGCACTAGAAGCACTGTCTTACATTAAGTCGTAATCTACATTTATTCAATTTCAATGCAATACCTCTAGTAGAATTATATAATTCAAGATGAATAAATGTCCTTGAAGTATTCGTGAATATATTTTACTACAGAAATTGTGGACGATATGCGGCGCAAATACACACTCTCGCCGCAAAACGTACCAAGTACGATATGCACCGCAAAAGGTCCACATGTGTACGATATGCGACGCAAAACGTCCACACGCGAACGTTTTGCGGTACGGACGTTTTGCGGTGTTACATAGCGCAATAGAAAATGAGTATCTCAAATTTTGAAATAACCACAATATAATTTTTTAGCTATTGAAGCTTTGATATCATTTTTGGTCCAACTTGACCAGTATATTTTGTCCAAGACGTAATTAAAAAACAAACAAGCAAACAATAACACGTGAATCGAATTAAAAGCATATTTATTTTTTGTAACTATAAAGCATTGTAAATTGTAATAATAATAAAATTCCATAAAAACTCTTGTGTAAACTGTTTGCTGAATAAACCTTCTAAAAGTGATAATTAAAATCACAAAACAAATAGAAATAATGTGGATAGTTCTTTTGTAGAATGCCAAAGAGTGTAAGTAATATAATTAAAAATGTTTTAAATGCAAAACTTATTTACTTATTTACATCTTGTTAAAAAATAAAGAAAGCACATAAAAAACTGTTCTCAACAGTTTGCAGTACCACGGTAGATAACCGAAACCACTGTTCCATATTCCGCAAATCTGTCTTGCGATTACAAGCACATACTACTTCCGGTCAATGTACCTTTGCACGGTGTCTATATAAATTGTAACTTGTTCAGTACTTGATAAAATAGATTTGACATCACACGTATTTTAAAAGTATATAATATAATCTAAAATTGATATAATAAACTAATGAGTATGTTGACACTGGTTTGATGAGTATGAGATATGGTCAGATATGTACATAATGACGTAAGTGTCAATGGAATGTAAGACCCGTTTTATTTTTAGATATTAGAGTTAACTGCCCCTGGATTGTCTAAACCATATTTCCGCTCCATGTGGTAGGCGTTTTCTAATGGTTTTCTATCTGACCCGTCATTGGGTCCCCAATCGGAAGTGGGCGTGGTAATCTCGCGCAAGCGCTCTAAAAGACTTCCTTTAGCTTTAAACAGTTTATAGAGGAATGTGACTGGTATAGGGAGAAGCACGATAATAGTAAGAACCCAGCCAATGGCCTGAGCAAACTGTGGGAATGGCTCGCCCTTTCTTATTTCTGGTGGGTTGTAATCTGCCATTCTGTAGAGGAATAATGCCTGAAAAAAAAACAAAGAAATAAGATCTATAAGTATGTATCAAATCATATCGCGAAAAGATAAAAAGAAAATAGTGTGTTGAAACTTTGTATATTCTTTACAATTTCTCTCCGATTGGACAAAACAAAACAAATATATTTATGCTTATTCTTCAGTTAAAACGTGTCATTAACAAATAAGTTTATCTTGGGTTTATATTCTATAACTATTACTTAAAAATGTACATTCTGAGAAGCGACGTGTATTTATTTATACGTTAACGTTGTCGGCCGCAGTTCCCATTTTATGTTTACGTATGCATACTACGTAATCCAATATTTTAGTTTGATTAAGAATTTTTCTGAATTACTGCAAAACACTTACGCCAATGAGAATAGGCGAACAGAAGGTCCAGCAGACGGCCCAGAAGATCATCGGTCGAGGTGGATGTCCCAACATATACGTACAGTCATTCAAAAACCGCCTTACTCCTGGAATAATTCACAAACATTATTTATTAACAAAAGTAAATTTTTGTCTTAGAAATATATAGTTTTTTTTCTTGTATTTTAATACTTATAGATCGGATAACACTATGTATAGTTTATTTCACATTAATTTATTGAATTATTTATTTACTGGTATTTATTCAACTTCAACATATCCTTTATTTTAATATTTTGTTTTAATAATAGGTCTTTCGTATGTTTTCAGGTACTTTTATTGATGATATGCTTCATTTAGAAGGTATTAATTGTTGAATAACATTTCTTTAAATAAATGATAGAATTTCCACTTGGAATATATCAGAACGTGTATGAAAATATTAGCCGAGATTAGTGTTCAAAATTCTCGCCGATTACGCATTGGAAAGACCTGGAAAATTGACATTGCTATAATATGCAGGGAGAAATTTATTAAAGAGAGAGCATTATAAACAAAACCCAAGAAAAAGGGTCTACATACCGTATACCCACATAACGGAAATACATTCACATGTAGCTACAAACAGGACGGAGAAATCTGCACCGTAATGGTCCATTAATGATACAATATAATCACCAGCCTGCAAAATAAGACAGAAAAAAATAAACATTTAAGTTACCCGAAAATAAAAGTAATACAACGGGCCTGTGGGAAATGCCCAATCACTTTGCTGGAATCATTCTGCTTTAATTGTTCTCACAAGAATATCATCTAATTCAATTGTACATTTTCATATTGCATATTTGGACGGACCTCTTTATGGTAATTTATATTGGTGGTAAGTGCTGCTCTGCAATGTGTAAATTATTTTCTTTGTTCACTTCACAATATTTAACTTTTTTTAATAATTGTTCAAAATTTTTTATGAAAATTTGCAGGAATCTGGAGGCGTGCTGCTTTAAGCCGTCTTTAGAAAAATTGCATAATAAGGACAATGAATATCAATAAAAAGGTTTATATAACATACCGGTGTGACACAGGGTAGGGCACAGAAATAGAGGACCACACCAAATCCTACACACATATAACTCTTGTATTTTCTCAGATGTGGATATTCATCCTGTATACATGTCATAACTGTCTCTAACAAAGCAAACTGAAAATGTAATATAAATATAATATTAGTTTATAGTTCATACGAACTATATTTTTAAGTTCGATTATGTAAGAAGCTTTAAGCTTATAGATACTCTTTCTAATTTTTTCTTGAAACTAAGCAGTACCGAGATATTAGTGTATAATGTTTCTTGTTCCAGGAAACAACGGCTAGCGGCTTGCCCATAACTGGGTTGAAGTGAACCAGCTAGCGATCCAGTCCGACGCCATAACCTATCGTCAGTTTGACAGGTTCGAGCCTTTCTGGGAGTGATTTCTATGTTTTCATATATGACGCTAATAATGTGTTTATTCTAAAAAAAACGGAACAGGAAGTGGTACAAATATACTTAAAGTTCTATTAAGTCATAATTAAGCTAAACTTGGTATTCATATAAATGTGTGGCATGGCTTTTAAAATTCATGATTTACACTATAAAGTAGAGAGAAACGGTCTCCCATAAGAACGCCCCAAAACTGCAAAATTGAATATTTTGCAGGCTCGGTTTGATTGAGCCAGTTTATTGACAGTATTGGTAAATGCAAGCGACCTTTCACAACCTCTGTCACTGGTTTAAGCAAAGAAGGTGCTTGAAATATTCATAGAATATGTAGGCTATAAATCGAATGTAGGCAATAATTACTAAGTTGTCAGACCAAAACTTGTGAATTACGAAAAAGAGAGATAATTCTTAACGGTTTATAGATCAAATGATCAAATGGAGGTGTTGACATAAGGTTTTTGTGTTTATTCTCAAAATAGCATACGCAAAGGTTGGCTGAAGGTGTGAACCCCAAGAATTTGTTATTGGTATCTAAATGAAGATTGGTACATGCACCCATCAATAAAAGATATGTACATACACTTTGTCATAAACATGTAAAACAAACAACTATTTTGGATACCAACCTCGCTGTCCAATCCCAGAGTAAACAACATGAAGAAGAAGAGGACAGACCACAGTTGGGCTGGAGGAAGATTTGACAATGCCTCGGGATAGGCAACGAACGCCAGACCATAGCCACCCTTAGCCACATCCTGTACATCGACACCAATCTCTTTAGCCATGCCTCCAAATGTGGTGAAGATGACGAATCCCGCGATGATGCTCGTAACAACGTCCATGATACTAATTAATAAAGCGTCACTGAAATATTTGATAAAAAAAATCATGATGAATCGTTGACAAACAACGATCCCGGATGTTACCACGGTTGCTAAGGAGGCACGAGGTGAAACATTCGAATGAGATGACATATTTTGTTGACTATGATATATGTAGAAGTTGTATTCTAATTTGATTAATATTGTGATACGAAATTAGTCATTTCTTTGTCTGCAATAGAGATATAACTAGTCAATTTCATCTGTCAGGAAGTTAACCAATCTATGGATTACAATTATACAAAGAAAATGTATTACCAAAAGATAAGTTGTAAGTATGCGATTTTGTTTTATCCGTATACTAGTCACACGTCATTTTTCAAATTGTGAGCGGATTATAAATGTATGAAAAATCGTGCCTGGTTGATACGAAACAAAATGAAAGTTCTTCACCACGATTATTGTTTAACCCTTTGCATACGTTTCTTCCCAAAATGTCGTCTTCTTAACTAAAAAGAGTACTTACCCGTAAACATTGTTGCTAAACTTATTGTAACTGCCAAACATGAGAATACCACCGAAAGACACACTGAGAGAGAAAAACATCTGACCTGCAGCGGCCACCCATACCTGAAATATATAAAATTGAATATATATCTTATAATGTTCGTGAATAACCCACTCATGACGTATTTCCTTATCTCTGTCGGTATTCTTTTATAAAATCTTTAATGATTTTTCTCCGTAGTATTAAAACATGTTATAGTATATAAATATGTATCCGAAAGATACATTTTCTGAACGAAAGTTTATGCTATGATCACACATATACTATTATTATATTAGAAAGTTCTCTCATGAAAAGAGATGTTTAGTGTAACGAAGGAAACAACAATAACAACAATGCATCATATGATTGAAACTCCATACCTCAAGCTTCAACAGTTGATTCCAGTCCGGTATAATGAAATATTTGATACCGTCAATGGCTCCGTCTAATAGACATCCTCTCACTAATAATATCAGCAATATTACATAGGGAAATGTTGCTGTGAAATAGACAACCTGAAATAAACAACAGTGAAATAAACAATGTGAATTTTTAACAACAGTAAAATAAACAACAACAAAAGGAATGTTCATGTGTAAATAACAAACAACATAAATTATGTTATGAAACATATCTATGTGTCTTATATGACAATATAGCTTTAAATAGTTCTAGGGATGAAAACGATTGCTGAAGTCAATATTCGAATACGAGTATTCGGTTTGCCATATTCGAATATATTCGAATATTCGATTTTTATTAATTTCGAATTAATGTCACTGAATACAGGTGTAAGAATGTTCATAAATTTGAATCATGTGTTAGAATATGTGTAAAATAACATAACATAATGCAATCGATAGCAGGACGTATAACTTCAAAGTTCTAAATGTAATCGTTTTCTCTTTTCAACAAAGAGGCGTTGTTAGTTAGGGTTGCAATGAAGGTAGGTAAGGCAATGTTCATATATTCTTTAATGTGTTCTTCTATAAATAAGTACATGTATAAAATATTAAATAGAGATTATTAAATAAGTGTAGATTCAATACTGAATTTATTGAACGATATGTATAAAATTATATTATGCGAGCCTCTGGCTAGCATAATATTATTCTACTCAACGAGTTTAATAAATTCAGTAATGAATATATTCGTTTTACCACATAACCAACATATACGAACTATTTATAGTGAAAATAAACCTATTTTGTTATTGACGCGCCTATAGTATAACGCTATTATTTAGCGCAACTTTTACGCTGTTTGTATAACGCAAATGACGTACGTCACGTCGAAATATATGTACGGCTGTGAAATACCGTTGTTTATGGAGCCGCATAAACGGCACGGTTATGCGATAAGCTATGTTAATACACGATAATATTTTTTTAATATATGACAAGTTAACATACTTTTCCGGATGACTTGACTCCCTTGATCAGGCAGGCTACAACAACCATCCAGGAGAGCAACAGGCACAAAGCCAGCTGCCAGATTGGGGCTCCAACTTGGTCAGGATACATTCCTGGAGCCTTCTGTATCACAGTCTTTCTGTAAATTCATATACTATCATTAAAATCAGTTTATAAAGTAATAGCAAGGGAACATAACATGTATAAAGTATACGCCAGACAGGTTCCATGGCTGTTTAAATCGGAAGAAATTGAATAGTGGATAAACATGAAATTAAATTGACGCCGTTGACGTTGTCAAAGTGCTCCATAACGATGTATATATGTTGTATGTAAATGCTGTAAAAATACAAACGTAAGTCACAACTCAGTATTTTTTGATAAATGTGTTCGCTTGATATGTATATTTTTGTTGACAAAATTTGTACAATGTATGTATTGTTATATAATAAAAAATGAAGAAGTATATGAACTTTCCGGACATCCCTCGTATTTGATAAGTTTAGCACAGACAAACTTCGGATTCAGTATTATAAAGTTACAGTACTTTAATAAAAGGGTCGTTAATCAGAATGGTATTTCAAACGTAAAAATTAATAAAATGATATACTTGTAGGAAGAATTAAAGTAGCATACTTCCAGATTCAAACTTATTTTTATGAAATAAAATGAAAATTTGTTTACAAGTTAGATATTGTGAAGTGATACACACCGTCACCTTGGAGCAAAAAGTAATGTAACTGACATTTTTTGAGAAAATCACTTTTTGTCATTATTTGGTTAGAAATACAAACTTTCACCAGTCTCTGAAGTTTAGAAGCTGAATTTTGATGAAAAATGACTTTTTTGGCATAAAAATAAAAAATGTAAGTGCAGCTTCAGAATTTGTTGGTGCAAAAACTACAGTAAGTACACTTACATGAGTTTTTGCGCCAATGTTTTTACAGATAAGTTGAAAATAATTTGATGCAAAAAGTATTGTAACTGCATTAAAATATTTCACTACTGCATTAATATTAAATAGCAAAATTATTTCTAAAATACAAATTTTATATATAAATCTACTTTAGGAAACTAACATTTAAAGAAAATGTTATTTTGATTTAACGACAAACAATATAGCTAGTAATATTCCAGTATTCAAATTTTGTTGATATTTTTAAATGATTCAAGTAATATAAGAGCTGTCATTGATTCGGTGAAAAACAAATATAAGATGAAAAAATTTTGATGATACACAGATATATTGATAATTACGTACTATTTGTCTCTTAATTCTTTTCCATAATTATGTTTAAATGCTTTCAGTAAAAACATGGTCTTTTCATAAATGTGTCCTGTTTCAAACAAATGCCCATTGCATGATTTTTGCTAACAATTTTTTGTCATCACTGCCATGAAATATGCTTCTGCATAATTATGTTTTGGTTGAATTTTCATAATTTCTAGACATTCAATTATTAAATCAAAATTATCGATTTTCTAAACTGTGTACTGATCAACAAAATTATCAACGATACACATCAATATCATTTCTATTGATGACAGCTCTAAGTAATTTTTTTTTTCAATTGTTTACTCAATTATTTATTATAAAAATAAAGATAAAAGTTGCTTAAAAGATTTACATTCTTATTGCATTATATAAGGACAACTGTATTATAAAAATGTCACTGCAATTTCACTGTTTATAGCCCTGGAAAGAAACAGTTGCTAACATTGGTGTATCTTTTCTATTTTAATTTCTATAAAAACATGGCAGACAAAGGCATGTAATCTGTTTCAATAATATATTGGTCAAAACCATAATTGCTAGTATGTTAAGTCTAATGTGGTGCATCTACAACTCCCATGCATTCATACATATAGAATGGTGTCTATTATCAAAAATTGGAATGACTCAGTTCATTCTCTATGTCGTGCATGTTAAACACTTTAATTAACAGAAAATCACAATTTTCAAAGACCCAAACCACATTATGTCACAGAAAATAATCTGAATTTTTATATAAAATCAAAGCTATTAAACCATGATAGTGATATGGCGTATAATGTTTAAAGTTTGGTGGCAGGAAATAAGACAATTTGAATTCAATATATCAAAATTTTAAAAAGAAGAAGCAATGAAAACACAATTATTTATAAAAATTGAAGTCTGTTCATGGGATATAATATAAAAGGATCTCACTGGGATATGTTGGACAAGAAAAGTTTAGGATTCTTAGCAGGTTCATCCAAAATCTCGATTACGTCCAACCAAAATGTTCAGAAAAGTTCAGGATTCCTAGTGGTTTTATCCAAAATCTCAAAGTCTATGTCCCTGTGATGGTTGAATATTATTGAGACATAGGTATTATGATATATACATCTCCAAATGCCCCCCTTTTTATAACAAATACATAAATAAACTGTACCATTAGAAAATGGCAACAGTAAAAAACATGATTTATAAGTTGTCACGTAATTCACTTCATTGTTGTTATGTTTTTTCTGGTCCTCTGTAAGCACTTTTAAGCGTTGAAAATTGACTAAGCTTAAGTCAGTGCTAGGGGGCGTGAGGGATGTTGCACTTTTCATTATTGCTCAATTGTACAGACTTAATCAAGTGAGTCTGCAGTTTTCATGTAATTTTGTTGTGATTAATGCCAGGGTTTCCACAAGTCACGGAATCCCGAGGGTCATCTCCACCAGTATTGACTAAATAGTGGGAATGACGAGGCAAAATCCCCATGATTTTAACAAAATTTGACCCTTCAGTTAAAAATCCAAAGGGTCAAATCAGACCTTTTGGAAATTTGAAGGGTCAAAATGGTCATTTTAAGGGTCAAATGGACACCCTGAATGCTTACATTTACTTTGAAATTAAAAAAAATACACTGCTTTGGATTTACTGTTACTGTTTAAAATTAATGTTGAAATATTCAGTTTTTCAACTTCCTTTCATATGTTTAATGTATTAAATGTGGTTCATAATCCACAATGACATATTTTAAACAAACCTTACAATTAATTTGTTTGTAATAAACATCTTTCAATGTCTATGCAATGCAGTAACTTCAATACTTAAAATTAAAGTTAGTGCAAAAACTATGGTAAGTGCACTTACATCACTTTTTGCGTTTAAAATCTCAGTGCAAAAAGTCATGTAAGTGTAGAAGAATGTCTAATTACTTTTTATCCATAAATGAATAATTGTAATGTTTAAAACCAATTTAATAATACTTATTAATGATATTTTAACATTATTGTCTGGAATTAAAAGGGTTTACTCAAAATGAACAAATCAGTTTTTTGTGTCTCCTGTAAAATTTCAAAAATGTCAGTTACGGTACTTTTTGCGCCAAGGTGACGACACGTACAATCAACGTAAATTACTAAAATGATTTCAAAATATGCAAAATAGCCCTAACTGCTATGTTGTATGGTGATCAGTACTGCAAAATCAGCCATTAATGGCAAAATAACATGTAAAGTATTACTTAGACCTTGAATCTTTTTAATTTTCTTAAAATCTAAATACATTTTTCTCAAGTTTGATTTTCTAGACATATTTTGGCTCATCTGGAGGCATGCAACATTAATTGTCTAAAGAGGGTATATGTATATAACTATATCTGAAATTATTACATGTAATTAAGGCCGTAGTTAAAGAAATCTTGCAGTTGCACATGTAATTAATTAAATATAATTGTACAAAACATAGATGCATGCATATATATGATTGTTACTGTGTTAATGTTAGTTAAATCTGAATTAACTGTAACTGATATTGAACTGAATGGATATTTGATATACATGTATTGCTTTATACAAAGATTATTTCTTTGTAAGTTTCTATCACTTATTTAAGATGGAAATAGTTAACGATGCTGTCTGAAATACGGCATTATTAAACAGCTGTTCATATATATAACATGTCAAAGGGTAACTACTCCTACTTACTCAAAATATAACTCCGCCACTGCCACGTTCGTTGTATTCGTACACGAGACATTACTTTGCTCGAGCATATAATTTACAGTATAGTTTGTTGTACACAAGCATTTTGAAAGTATGTCAACAGTGGCATTTCCAGTGCATTCCGCTAGCTTCTTCTGTGTTTGTTGCGTACACCCTAGCACCGCCCATTCCTGGAAAATTAAAAATTAATTAAGTAATTAAAAGTATGATATATGATAAAAGAGATATGATAATTTTTAAAAAAAAACTGGAATCAAGATAAAAAGGTAAAGATTTTTTAAAAAGAATGTTTTAATCATGGACCTGTATTTCGGGCTTGGATCATTATTCTACAGTATTGAATAACTATCTAATTTAATGATTGAGGATAACAAATTATCAAAAGCTTATTTATTTTCGGTTTCAAAGTCATATAAAATTGTTTGAACATCAAAATTGCATGTGACGGCGTGGTAGAGTTGTTAACGCGACGGACTAGTAGTAATCTAAGGACTACTGGCCGTGTTGGTTCAAACCCCGTACGTGGCAAATATTTAAATATATTGCTTATTACTAGTTTGTTTTAGGAATCGAACAAAAATAAATCATCTGTTGATTTATTGTCTCAATTTATTTATGTTTTATGGAATATTAAATCAATCTTCATAAACATGTATTTTGTTTCTATCAACTGGTTTAACCACGTGTTCAGCCACTGCAATATATAACAATGTTTGTTTTCTTAAAAACAAAGCAATATGCATACGGTCCCTATGATAAATTGACACGTGGCAACAATTGAACGCTTTCTTGTCTTAAAATGTGATGTCTGGCTGGTTAAAGGCAAACTAAGTCTCAAAAATGAATATTTTTCTTTCTGTAAGAAGTGCATTTCTGTATAAAGTGCAACCGCGAGTTAGTAAACTTCTTACAGACCAACAAAGACAGTGTTTTTATTTATCATTAGCTCAATATATTTTTAGCTTTAATATGTACTTACATCTTTACACGTTGTCCATGGCAACACTTTTTGCATGGATGAGAAGAAATAATACAATGTATACGCCATTATGACATTGTAGTAAATAGCTACAACCAGTGAAATCAATGCCATAGATATACCAATTCCTGGAAAATAGAAACAGATCATATCAACATCTTTGCATGCCATCCTCCTCCTCCTCCCCCCTCCTCCTCATCATCATTACTATTATCTTGATTTCTATATTTATCATGATCATTTATGTTCTTCATAATATTCATCGTCATTGACATAATCATCATCATCATCATAATATTCATCGGTATAATCTTCATCCTTATCATCATCATCATCAACAACAACAACAACAACATCATCATCATCGTCGTCGTCGTCATCATCATCATCATCATCATCATCATTTGTGAATGCTCTTTTATCATATTATTTCATACCTTTTTCACAAATCCACTAAATTTTTATTAACTTTTAAATGATTAAAAAAAATCGAAATCCAGCAAAAATAAGTTGTACAAATCTGTTAGCCTAAAATAGGACCCTTTCATTAATTTGATCTTATAACGTATAGTGTTTGTTTAATAATTCATTAGTTATTTCAAAATGCATGCTAATTTTAGGAGACTGCTGAGGACTACCAATTTTGTTACCCTTGTTTCTTTACATTAAAAAATAACACAGAGTTGGACATAACATGGGGTCAGATAAGTGTGTGTTTACCTTTGGCGCTCGGGTTCATAGCCCAAACTGCGGTTGGTCCACTCCCGGAATACTGTCCCATTACCAGCTCCATCATGTACATAGGTTTACCGATTAGGATCTGCAGGATTAGGTACGCGATCAGGAAAGCAGCTGTAAAAAATAAAATGAGCCGTGTCATGACAAAACCAACATAATGGGTTTGCGACCAGCATGGATCCAGACCAGCCTGCGCATCCGCGCAGTCTGATCAGGATCCATGCTGTTCGCTATCAGTTTCTCTACTTGTAATAGGGTTGGTAACTTGAAAGCAAAAGATTTGTGTCCATGTCATATTACATATAAGAAACTAAATAATATATGGGAGGTTAATACTCTGATCATAAATATGAATATGTAGATATAAAAATGTTGTGAATGCCCAACGTTGTATGTATATATCAACATAGGGCAAATAATTTTGTAATGAATCATATAAAAAACACGGAAGCATTGTTTTTGTTTAATCATATTAATTTCAATGAAGTTGTTACTACTTAATATATGCATTGACCTTTTAGATTTATATTCATTGTTTTACAATAGGTTTAGAAACAATATTTGTGTCCTGTTCAATTACTTTAAAGAAATAACACTCCACCTACCCCCGCCATACTGGTACGCCAAGTAAGGAAATCTCCATACGTTTCCTAGCCCCACTGAAAGCCCCACACAGGAAAGAATAAATTCCCATTTGCTCCCCCATTGTCCACGCTCCTCCGCAACCGCATCGCGCTTATCCAAATCATCCGCGCTACTGTTGACCGAAACCACACCCCCATTTGTTTCATCTTTCTGTAAAAATATGACGACAGCAATGATAAAAGCACATTATGCCTCAGAAATATATAATTGTTTAATTCTTAGGAAAGGGCCAATATGAATTTTATAATGTATAAATAATGCATTCAAAGAATGTTAAATGCTTGTTACCTGAAGAAAGTAGCGATAAATGTGAAATAATGTCATAAAAGTAGAAAAATGTAAACAAAGAAGTATTTTGACTTCCATACAAAATACTTAATCACTTTAACTGTACCTGTTGCCAAAAGGCAACAGATGGATTAAATGGTTACGGTAAGTGGCCGATGAATTACCTTTTAGATACTATAAAAGTACACCAAAATTAAAAGCTTTTGAAAAAAAAACATTTCTGAGGCATAATGAGCCCTTAAACATCTAAATCATCTAAAATTCTTCTGAACCTTTAACAAGTAAAGGTTAGATTTGCGAATATTGTGGTAAATGTAAATGCTTAAAGGGAAAGTAGCTTCTGCTCTTTTGTTATGGTCGAAGTATTCTCAATATACAATATAACACTATTAATTCTTCCCTTGCACTTGGCTGTAAGAACTATACAAATTAACACATTCTTTTAAAGGAACGTTATGCTTCAGAAACATATTTTTTTACTTCTTTAGAAAGGGCAGAAAAAGAGTATTATTTAATTTTTTTAATTAAAAGGGTTTTAAAGCATGTAAAATGTTGTTTTTTGAAGGGAAAATTTCAAAATTTTTTTTTGAAATTATTCGTCAAAAAAAAAGGGAAAATGTTAAAAAAGGTAAAATTTTGACTTTCCCTAAAAAAAACTTTATCACCCATAAATTTTTATTAATTGCCAAAAAGGGAAAAAAAAAGAAAAAATTTGGGAAGATAATTTGGGAACTTTTTGGAAAGAATAAAAATTAAAACCAAATATAAAAGGTTTCGAGAAATAAAATAAAAAGCAATAAAGGGCAAAATGGAATTTGGGGTTACAAGAGAATTTTTTGCCCTTAAAATTTGGGCCCACGAAATTGAGCCTTAAAATTTTGTTTGGGACAATTTTGTCGCCTTTAAAGTATTTTACTTAAAAGGTAAAAGGGATAACAAAAAAATTGTTGATGATGATGATATGATGATGATGATGGGGTGGGTGATTTGATGATGATTTTATACCAAATGTTGGGGAAGAGGGAGAAAAAATAAAATATAGCGGGGTAATTGGGGTTTTATATAAAAAGCTATATAGTATAATTTTTATTAAATTTCCCGGGAAACCTTTTTAAAATTTTTTTCATCCCTTTCTTGAGAAAAAAAAAGTTTTTTTCTTCAGAAATGCCCCTTTCTAAAGAAAAAGTAGAATACAAACCCTATTTTTCAAGTTAAACCCAAACGATGTTTTAAAGACAAATTTAATTTATTTTCCTTTGAATTAAAGCAATTTTTAACTTTTTAAAATTGAATGGGGTTAAATTTTAAGCCATGTATTCCCCGCCCTTTTGGGGAAATAAGTCCCCTTTTTTGTTTTTTTAACTTTTTAAAACAAAAAGTTTTGTACAACAACTATGTAGAGACGATCCATTTTTTATTTATTATGTAACACAGGACAGCACGGAGTTCCACGTGCAGCCGCATAAAAGGCATAGTAATTGTTCTCATCAATACAAGTCATTGTCCGACAAATGCAACAATTCATTCTTAATCCTCCACGCAACAATCGATTTTTAACTTGTATGCAGCAATTCATTCTTTATACTCCACGTAACAATCGATTTTTAACTTGTATGCAACAATTTATTCTTTATACTCCACGTAACAATCGATTTTTAACTTGTATGCAACAATTCATTCTTTATACTCCACGTAACAATCGATTTTTAACTTGTATGCAACAATTCATTCTTTATACTCCACGCAACAATCGATTTTTAACTTGTATGCAACAATTAATTCTTTATACTCCACGTAACAATCGATTTTTAACTTGTATGCAGCAATTCATTCTTTATACTCCATGCAACAATCGATTTTTATCGTTATGTCTCGACCAATTTTGATTTATTTATCAACAATCTATTGCAATAATCAATTTTACGTGTCGATCGATTTTAAATTCATTATACAACAATCGATTTTAGACTCCCTTTCTTGCTTACTAATAAAAGGAACGGTGTGCCTCAGAAATTGATAAAGTTTTCATTGTTTAGAAAAGGCCCATATGAGTTTATAACGTTTAAATAATTGTTTTAGATTTTGTTAGCTGATCACCTGAAGAAAATATAGTGCTGCATGTGAAATTATTTGTAAAAGTAACCAAGTCACTATAATTGTACTTTACCCTGTCCCCAGAAAAAAATTTTTTTTAGAAATATTTGGTTTTTAATTTTTAAAATTTTTAATTTTTTTAAAATAAGAAAAAAAGGCCCAAAATAAACTTTTTGAAAAAAAGTTTTAAAAACAATTTTTGGGGCCCCCCCAAAAAAAACCCTGCCGCTAATTTAAACCCGAAAAAAATTTTTTTCAAAAAATCATTTAAAAAAAAATTTTTTTGAAATTAAAAAGAAAAAAAGGCAAAGGAACCATTGATTTAGGTAAAAGAATAAACCAAGAAATTTTCCTGCCCAAAAAAAAGCTGTGGGTCCTTTTAAAATTGGGTTTTTTTTTTTGTTTAAATTTTTCTTTGTTTTTCCCCTTTTTTTTTTTTTTTTTTTTTGTTTTTTAAAAGGGGCGGGGAAAAGGGGGGAAAGTGGCAACGTATTATAAGTCTTACATGGGTTACATATGACGTTTATTTTTTCTTATTTTGAAAATGCGAAATAAGATATCATTTGATAAATAATACTTTACACCAATATTCTCTCATACGATCTTTCATTTAATTTCTTTAACATCTTTTCTCTTAATGTGAAAATGCAATTATATTGAACCACTCTTTCCCTTTGAACGATGGATGATACCTTTTAAGTTGAGTATTATCATACCATTCGCTTTAAATTTAAAATCGCAGCGCTTGATTAAAATTCATTTGTATACAAAGAATGTTCAAGTGCGACATAATCATAAAGGAATCTTTTATTCTCCCCTTTTATTAGGCTTTGAAATATTAATACACAGAGTGAATAAATAAAATATACCTACATGTTCATGCAAATTATTGTTTTATAGCGTAGGAGCATGTAAAACGAGTTTGATCAAACAAAATAATATTCACTTTATTCTAATGATGTTATATTTTGGGTTTAAAAAATAATTTTAAAAATTTTCAAAACCAAATTATAATGTTTAGAAGAAAATTTTTTGAAATTTTAAAAAAAATGGGGCTTGGGTTTTTTTGCCAATTAAAAATTTTTAATCCTTGAAAAAAAACCCTTTAAAATTTTTTCCTTTACAAAACAGTTTAAATTTTACATACATTTATTTTTATCCCCTTTTTTAAGCTATAAAATTGGTTTAAAACTTAAAGAACCCAAAATTGGGGTTAAAAAAAAATTAAAAAAAAAATAAAATTTACATTAATTTTTAAAGGGTATTATTAATTTTTACATTTTTGATTATTTAGAATTAAATTGTTAATTTTTTTTAAATGTTTGCTGATTTTTAAAAATAGAAAGGGCAGAAAGAAAAAACTGTTAAATTTGTTTAAAAATTTGATGAACATAAAAAAAGTAAAATTTAAAAACGAAAAAGAATCCTCTTTTTGGGGTATCTTCCCCAAATAAGATTTTTTTTAAAAAATCAAAATTTTAATTTGGCAGTTAGATCTGCCAAATTTAGAAAAGTTTTGGGGTCCTTATTCCTTTAAAAATTTCCCTTGTACTTTTAAACCTTTTTAATTTCTTTTAACACCAAATACTTAAAACGCAAAGAAATTTTATTTGATTTCCCCTTTCTTTTTCGTATTTTATTTTAAAAATTTTGGGTTAATCATTTTGTCCCCATTTTTTATTTCGCAAAAGGGCATGCCCGTTACAAATCGCGGAATGCTCATAAATAAACCATGCGCGTGGTTGAACATTTTTTTACAAAACTGCCACGGATGAATGTTTATACGAGCGTTTTACAGCATTACTTAGACAATGAGTAAGATATTGAAGGATGTGTCTGTTATATATTTAATCGTATGCACAACCATGTCTTTCCTTTTAACTTCAGTCATTCACATCATATAATACAGACCGACAAGACAAAAGAATTCTTGTACAAAGCGGTTTGATGACATTATCATAAATTTACGTGGTGGATATCAAACCGTTACAGATTTTATTCAGTCAAATATCTGAGGTATATACTACAAAGGGCTTTTTTCTTCGTGAATAAAAAGGAAATCGAGAAAGTATTAACACAATTATTTCAGTTGAAACAAGCAATATTCATTTTCCCATGTGGCTTAATATGAGTTCTAATTCCAGAAAGTAGTCGTTTTGGATTATGCAAAATCTATTCGGATGGGACAAATCTTAAGATTGAACAAAAGAAAAATATATTATTATTAGAACAAAAAAACCCAACGAATATCATGTTAATAAAAAACTCATCACCATCTTTGATACATCAAATCTTTAATGATGACATCGGGTTTGTTGACACTGACAAATTTAAATTAGCCATTTTTTAGTTTAACTGGTAGAGAAAGATTTCGTGTGTCCCTTAATATTTCAGGAAATGGTGGACACTTATGTAGAACCACCGACCTTCCTCTCATAAAGTAAAGACTTTGATGAAATTCTAACCAATGGATATCTGGAACAAATTGTTTGAATTAGCGGCAAAATTTGATACAGTTTATTTTTCAGGTTCAGAAACTTCAGAGTTATCACCAAGTTACTTTTTACTTTCAAAGTGGCTTTAAGAACATTTTTCCTTAAATATGACATCAAATCAAAATACATAGTACCTTCAATTTAAGCATGCAACCAATGATATTCCTTCCTCTTATACATAAAGACCACCTTATGATAAAAGTTTAAGTATGCAGCATAAAGGTACCCCATGAAACATAAAAAGGTCCCAAAAATATCGGGAACACTACCAACACAACCAAGATATCATCATCATCATCGTCATCGTCATCATCATCGTCATCATCATTAACAACAGCACAAGCGAAAAGTATACTTGTATAGGGAGGTTTTTGTCAAAGACAGACTGCTTGAGGAATTGGCAATCATTAACAGGCAGCTTTTCTTTTGCATGTGTACAGTTCCTCTATTTATATATAACACTTCCTTTACAGTTTACAGGGGAACTTCTAACATGACAGTTCTATTTGCTATTGTGTCACGTGACTTAATCACAAATGAATGTATTGACTATCATCTAATTAAAGCATTTGACGAGGACATCCCTTTGAAATTATCGAGATTAAACGAGATTAAATGAGAATTATCGACAAGTTCTCTTTCAGCTGGCTCTTGAATTTTATCATTTTTTTTCTGATCAGATCAGGTATACTGCATTGACTGACAATACAAATTCAAGAGTGTATTAAGTAGGACTATTTGAAATTACATTTTTTTAAATTGCATGAATGCTTAAGGACTTCCGCATGTGATATTTGTGTATTATGTTATTACTATTCCCGCAATACCCCAATTGAAATTATTGTCAAATGTTTACAAAGCACTTACTTTTCCTATCAAATATCTTCATCAGTGCATTGATTTTTTATCAGATTAAATATTATTTCATGATAAAATCAAATATTTGTTTAATTGTCAACATGAAAGGTTACCGCGTTTAGTAAAAAAATACCTGTTGAATATCTAAATTGTCATTTTTAATTGCATGACGTTATGCCTCTACATTAAAACATCCGACTCGTATGTATATACTTATATATATAAAGATACAGTTATGACAGTGCATTAATTGTTTCAAAAATGAAGAGAAATGACAGGTAATTTATGTGTATGAGGCATAAAGATAACTTAGCCTTGTACTGAAAAAATGAAGACAGTTTTTACCTATATGAATATATTAAGTACATGTATCATCTCGATACAGACTTGACGAGCTTTTGTGATAGTATATATTTTTCAAGATTGATATATATGAGAAATACTAGCTTATTCTAACATGAATCATACAGTTCAGCTAAGAATACATTTAAATTCAATGCTCTGTGAGTTTGCATAAAGAAATACACAAAAATGGAAAACTGTCTTGAAACCAAATTACATGTATAAAAGTATGGCATAATATGCAACACCCTATGCACATTTTGCAGTATATGTAATTTAAAGAGCAATATATCAAAAGAAAAGGTAAAATTAATGTTAATATAATGCTAATGTAATGCGTCATTTACGAATGCGTTTGACAATACTTCAATTCTTTAAAGATTACTAAAATGTTATTTAAGCTAAGTTAAACATGAATTTTCCTTTCAGTAAACATCAACGTTTAAATGTGGCTGTATCGTGTGTATAACAGTCCAATTATAAAACAAAAATGAATCCCCGGGGGCACACATAAAAGTCACTTTTATGTTACATACACGTTTTCATTGCTATACAACATTCTTTCAAAACCTTACAGACAACCCCGTCCACACACAAATACAAAAAAATAAACATATTTTCTTTTTACAAAAATATCTTTATGTCATAAGGTATGATACACGATACGCGCGTCTTAACAATCATGCACTTCTTAGGTTTCTTTTCAAATTTTACAAACCGCTTTTGTTGGGATATTTAAATGATATACGAGCGTCCAAATTTGTTATGAAACATTAAACTTGCACACTAGTCGAATAAATGTATTGTGCAATTAAACATTGAATACATGAAAAATCTTATACAAATAGGAAAAAAATATGATAAATAAATAAATTAAATAAAAAATAATAAATAAATAAATAAATAAAAACATAAATAAATAAACAAATAAATAAAAAATAAATAACAACAACAATTACAATAATAATAATAATAATAATAATAATAATAATAATAATAATAATAATAACAATAACAATAACAATAACAATAACAATATAATAGATAAATAAATAAATGAAATAAAAATAAATAAATAACAACAACAACAACAATAATAATAATAATAATAATAATAATAATAATAATAATAATAATGATGATAATAATAATAATAATAATAATAAAAACAATAACAATAATAAAATTAAAAAAATTAAAAAAAAAAAGAACAACAACAATGATGATAAAATCAGAGCAGCGGTTCAGAAGTGTGTATCAGTTTATACAGTTATATATGAATAAGTAACTTTAACAACATCTCATGTCTTACCTTTTCAGTAGGTTTGTCTTTATCCCAAAAATTATAAGACGCCGGCATTTTATGTTTTATTATTTCTTTTTCCTTATATTTGCACTTATTTTTCTAATATATAGTGCCACTGATTTAATACATTCGGTACAAGTGAAAATCAACGAATTATCCGATATTGATTTCTTCTTTTTTAAAGTTTTGTTCATGCACGCTTAAACGTCTACAAATTGTTTCGTACTGGAGCTCCCCATTTTGGCTATTATTTATTTATGCAAATTATTTCGTATGGGGGATTCCCTTCAGTGACCAATGCGATTGACGATACCTGTTGAATGACGTCATACAGGTAAAAATACAGGATGTTGCGCATTTGTTTTGTTTCATTCTGTACGTTTAAAGTTAAAATATATTAATGGACATGGTTTAATACACTCCTTACTACATACAGCTAGTAAAAACCAGTCCTTAAGTGATGTTCTTAAGTTAAATCCCACGTTGTTTGTAGTTTTTTTTAATAAATCGATTGCTTTATGTACAATGACTAAATTTGGTATTTTATCTTTCCCTTCATCTCATGTTGTAACTACTCTTACATGACCATTTCTTAAGAGAGACAGACCGATTTATTACCAAATGTATTACACGTACCAGTAATCCTTTTAATTATTTTACTGATTCATAAACATTTCACGATTTGTAAAATGTCATTTTGACAACATTCAATAGCAGAACAGAACAGAACAGAATAGCATAAAATCACTACACTGTAAATCTAAATACCAAACTTATTGTTGTGTAACAATTTTGTTACAATATTTTTGTATGAATCCTGACTCTTCTGTAGTTTTGCAGATATTTTTGTAAGTTGTTTTTACCAAATTATTCATGAATTTCAGAGCTTGGTATTGTTTATGTGGAATAAAAGTTATCATCATTTCTCTGAGAACATACTTTTTTCTTATACCATAACTTTTGATAGCCTTAATTACGCTTTGAACACAATTTCTTTGACTTTTGTGGAACGATAATTTCTGTGTAACCATGACTTTTATGTAACCATAACTTTTGTGTAACGATGGTTTCTATGTAACCATGAATTTTGTTTTACGATAATTTTTGTGTAACCATGACTTCAGTGTAAGGATGATTTTCATGTAACAATGACTTTTGTGTAACGATAATTTCTACGCAACCATGACTTCAGCATAGCAATAATTTCTTTGTAACCATGACATTTGTGTCCCGATAATTTCCTTGTAACCACGCCTTTTGTTTTACGATAATTTCTGTGTAACCATGACATTTGTGTCCCGATAATTTCCTTGTAACCACGCCTTTTGTTTTACGATAATTTCTGAGTAACAATGACTTTTGTGTAACGATAATTTCTTTATAACCATGTCTTTTGTGTAACAATAATGTATTACCTTGACTTCAATGTAACGATAGTTTCTATTGCAACATGACTTCTTTTTTACGGTAATTTCTATTTTACCATGACTTCTGCGTAACGATAATTTCTGTGATACTTTGACTTCTGTATACCGATTATTTTTGTGTAACCATGATTTCTGTGTAAAGATGATTTCTGTGTAAACATGATTTTTATGTAACGATAATTTTGTAACCACGGCTTTTCTGTCGCGATAATTCTTTGTAACAAATGAATTTATTTTACTGTAATGATAATGTCTTTGCCATGATTTCAGTGTAATGATAATTTACCTGTTACCATGTCTTTTGTGTAACCTTTATGTCTGCGTTACCATGACTTCAGTGTAAAGATAATTTTTGTGTAACCATGAACTTCTGTATAACAACAGTTTTTGTGTAACGATAAACCGTTATTGTTATAGCATAGTGATTTCTTTGCTACTATAATTTTTGTGCAACAAAAGCTCTATGTAACCATTATTTCAGTTCAACCTTTATTTCTTTATAGTCGTAACTTCCCGTAAATTTTGTGTAACAATTTTTTAGTATATTCATAAATTTTGTGCAACCGTAATTCTGTGTAACTAAACGTTCTGTGTGAGTATAATTTCTGTGTCATGAATGTAACAATACAATACTGTCTATGTATTGTTACATACAACAACGTTCGACATATGTCACAAATATCTTGTGTAACTTAATTCCTGTGTCCCGAGGAAGTGGTGATGTTGTTGGATTTAAGTCAAATTAAAAAAGAAAACAACAACAACAATAAAAAAAAACAGAACAAGAATAAACTGAAAATAGGGATAGCATTATATGTCTGCGTAACTTCAATATCGTTTTTATATTTTTATTTATAACAATATGCATGAAAATGACCTTTGACATTTGCTCATACCATGTTGTACTCGGTTAGCTATGCATGTAAATGTGAGTAACATGTGATGATTTTAGGCCACATTTAAACTGTTAATAATAGTACGGACAATAATATATTGTCGTTATGACATAGTATAAAGCTAGGTAAAAGATTAACTATTTTCTTAATTGTGTCCGGGTTCGTGTCGTGTACTGAAAGGTGTTCAACCTATAAAACACTGCACCAGGAACTAATTTTATACACTATATATATCGTTATCTTTCAAGTGACAGTTTGTCCATTCAAGGGTATAAAGTGTGTGGACAGGTGAAAGTCAAAATAAGTTTTTATATTGCTATGATTCCGTTTAATTTAATAATTTACTTCACATAAACAATAAATAACCCCCGAATTGAAACGGAATTACTGTAAATATTAATTAGAACTTACCTGAAACGTTTAGTTTATAAAAAGAGTGCGGCAGCATTTTTATATTTTAGGCAGATTTTAAATTTAATCCTTTAAATTTTCTAAAATAAACTGTTGGTCAAACAACATTTAAACAGTCAATCTTTTGGCATAAAAGTCAATTCAACTTAACTTGACTATGAAAATATGAGCATGATGTCACTTTAATATGAAGTGTAAATATTGAAAGAACCAGAAACTATGCATCGCTGTAAGCTTTTTTTGCAAAAACTTTAATTGGAAATTATTAAAAAAGTTATAGTTAGAAATGGTTTAAAAGGAGCGACTATACTTTTCGTAGGAATGGATAATGTTTATCACAATAGAAGCGACATTTAATATAATGAACGCATTGAAGGCAGTTTATGCGAAATAGACTAAATTCAGATATTTCCAAATAATGCAAAAAAAAACAAAAAAAAAAAACAAAAAAAAAAAACAACTAAATAACATTGGGCTTGTTTTCATACTATTATGGTTAAATCGAGTGACTATGTTGATCGAATATACAATCGCACTTAAACTGTACCATTTAATGATAAATATAGTGTAGCCATTTAATAAAAAAAATATTTGACTAGCTTTATAATTATTATAGACAAAGTTGTGAAGGCTAAAGCTATCGACCAGCCGGTATCGTTAGTAAGGTGAAGGACTTCAAGACAAATTCATCGACAGATTTTCACACGCAATAAATATATCTACAGTATACAGCTGTCGTTGTATCATGA
The DNA here is from genome assembly GCF_026571515.1 of Ruditapes philippinarum. Classification (NCBI taxonomy): domain Eukaryota; kingdom Metazoa; phylum Mollusca; class Bivalvia; order Venerida; family Veneridae; genus Ruditapes; species Ruditapes philippinarum. The sequence continues at coordinate 107,671 of NW_026860906.1, forward strand.
TTTTAGTTGCATTTATTCTATTTTGAAATAGTCTTCAATTGTATAACAATATCAATAGAGTCGCTAACACTCGAAGCATAGAATGTTTGATTTCACCAACATTGTACTCGTACATGTAGTATCTTATTATGTTTACAAATATTTTAATTCTGTGAAACAATTGAGTTTTGTTTACGTAGAAAGTACGAACATATTATTGCACGTACATACCGTATATATTTATAATTTAAAGCTAATATAAATCAGTAGCGTTCAGAAAATAACAAAAGGGCTCGACTATTTATAATATTTACATAAACCTTAAAGGGAGACACTTGCAAAATTTTCATTTCTTAGTTTTGAATATTTAATTCATTATTCTGTGAATGCCCTCAAAATGAATATATTAGACAGTCAAAGGAACAAAACTTTTCTCCATATAAAAAATAAAATGGTGGTTTTCTAACTTGACCCGCGTGGGTCAGGTTAAAGCGCTAGCAGTTCACAAAAGTTACCACAGTGAACTCTGGAAACGTTTAAAAACATGTCAAATCAATGACTAAGACTTTTTCAATCATACAATATTCACACAGTCTGTTATTGTAACTTCAAGGGTTTGTTCAAGTCACCTGACTTATTGTCAAACTATTCGGTGATACTATTGACGTCTAAATTTTGTTCAAAATATATAGATATATTTACGCTTTAAACCCAACATATATAGAATTTAAACAGAAATTCATGCTGAAACATTAATAAATGTCATTCTAATGTGATTTGAGTGCATTAGATCATTTTAATATTTTTGTCATTATTTTGCCTGAATATCCCTTTAATGATAGGGCATTTATCATTGAATTAACCTCGTTAAAACTTCGTATCCACAAAAACAATTATATCATGTATACTGCGCCTTATTTACAAATACCTTTATCTTTTAATTCCCCAAATATCCTTAGGGACTATCCTCATATATATCAAAAGGGTAAAATGATTTATATTTTGGCCTTCCTGTTACGTTCTTATTTACCTACTGTAATTAAAGCGTGATATTTGTCCATCTTTGAGAAAGAACACCGAAAACAAATTAGTCATTTGAAATTCGTTACATTTAAGTAATTATAGGTGATTTTGTTTCCTATTTTGAAATAATTCGTATTTGTGTATAACAATTTTTAATGGCGTCGCTGACATTTGAGGCATAACTTGAAACTCTTTTATTTCATCAATATTTACTAATGCATCTTTTTGTTAAAATACAAATTCAATATTTTTGTTATAAGAAACACTGTCTTGTGTTATGTTAAGAAACTTTGTGCAAAATATTCTTAATTTAAATCATTATTTTTTCATAGTACAAGAAAGATTAAACTTCAGTTCTGTTATGTTGTAAGTGAAATTAAACGAGTTATGTTTACGTAGAAAGTATGTATAATATACTTATTGCACATATATACCATTTATTTATTTATCTTAAAGTTAATTTAAATGTGTAGCGTTCAAAAAATAGAAAAAAAGAATGAGAAGAATCATGGGATATGTTAGACAGCAGTCACGTGATTATATTATATTTACATAAACCATAATAATAGGGTATCAATCATAACAAACTTCATCGTCACAAAAACAATGATAGCACCCCTACTGCGTCTTATTTACAAATATAGGCCTTACATATAGGCCTTAACCTTTAAATCCCTAAATATCCGTAAAAACTATCCTCAAACTTAGCAGATAAGGTATAATAATTCATATTTGCTTATTCCCTTTTTGACCTTTATACTTATTCACTGTAATCTGTGAAGACGTAAACGTTCATCTCTTTCCCATTGTAATAAATTATCAATGCCCAAAAAGACTCATTTATTTATTTAAATAATAACAATTAAAACTCAACTTCTATGTCCAAAAATAGATCTCAAATAGAATAGAATAGAATGGAATGGAATGGAATGGAATGGAATGGAATGGAATGGAATGGAATGGAATGGAATGGAATGGAATAGAATAGAATAGAATAGAATAGAATAGAATAGAATAGAATTCGCCCTTGTGTTACAAATGCTTACAAGAATGTTCGATCATAATATACGCTTTCTAGCAATATTACTCGTATATTTCATAGTGTTAAGATTGACAATATCTCTTTCCACTTCATGTTTTATTAAAAATGTTCCATTTAGATTATTTATTTGTTTCTTCTTTTATTCTTCCATCATATACATTTATACCCCATCCCCTTAAATAAGCTTAATCGTTACAACAATTATTTTGCAAATCTATATATCAAGAACACGCATTATGTTTAGGTAAAAGAGGTCTTATTTCAGTTTTCTATTTACTTTTTTATTTCGGTTTAGAGGACTTCAAACAGTTTGGATTACACGAATCTATATACAATTTCAATGACATTATACAGTATTACAGTACATATCTTCAAATTAATTTTCTTTTCTAATCAAAATGTCGGCTAAACATTCGACATCTATCATCAGGCAAATCTACCCTTTCATTTAGGTGACCTTCACATGTGCCTCTAACCGGCGGTCAAAAAAACACCTTTGCAATGTCGTCAAAGTATACATTTCACACGATCTATGGTAATAATTTGATGGTGCAAAGTGTTATTTTCAAGGCCACACAATCAAGTTTAAAACCTGTTATTTTGAGGCAATAAATTATCACTACCCTTCAATCAGTAAGATGAAAAGAACCGCCCACGGACATATCACCGTGTGTGATCGAAACCACCCGATTGACAATCTACGTTGAAAAAAGGTGTTACTTTTTGACCTACATACAATTTTATAGATTTTTCCATGAATGTCTTTCTGAGCGGATTGATATCATTGTAATTAAACATATATTAAATGTATATGAGATCTTATCTGTAACTTGCCTTGAGAAATACTCAATATGTAAATGTATAATAACTAAATAAGTTGAATGTCAGATAATTCGATTTCTAAAAAAAATCAAAAAGAATTATTAGCAACAGCAGTAACAATAACAAAAATAAAAGTTTACCCATCCTTCCAAAAAGAAGAAGAAAAAAACAAAAAGCAATAAAACAAACAAACAAACAAACAAACAAACAAAGCAACACAAAAGAACAAATAAAACAATAAAATAAAAAAAAATAATTAGGAAAAGGTATAAAAGCTATTGAATAATGTTAAAATCGTTCATATAATCTAATTTATCTTCAGTGACTGTCAAATGGGTATACTATTTCTTTTTCTTCCCCTAACTTTTATATATTAACACTCCTTGGCTACAATTTTTACAATCTTTCAATACGTGACATTAAAACAACTGAAAAGATGTAACTCACTACCTTAAACGGCAAACCTTGAACGAACTATACAGTTGACTCATGTAATAAACGTTCATTAACAATTATCTTTCGCATCATTTTACAACCTGTAACACATTTTGTTTTATACATGTAAATGAAGACTTACAAAAGCATTACGCAATTGTAGCTTATAAGAAATAAGAAAAACATTAAAGTTTTGTTTTTTCGTTTTTTTTCCAATTAAAAGGAACGACGTGGGAGAGACTGTATACATTACATCCCCCCCCCCCCCTAATTAGCGTGTAACATTCCCTTTTCAGTCGTTTACTTAATCAGATACAATACAGTTAAATCAGTACATATGACTCATGTACGAAAGACCGGTGGTGACATTCAATTTGAATTCATGAATTTCCGATTTCATCTTCGTGAATTCACGTTTAGAACATACGAAAATCACGAATTCATGATTTCAGCTTCAGGACTTCACGATTTAAACTTCACGAATTCACGATTTCATTTTCACGAATTCACGATTTCAACTTCATGAATTCACGATTTCAACTGTACGAATTCACATTTTCATGCAGGATTTACAAAATCATTGCGTGATTGACGCTTATAAGAAAAGAGCTTTTAAGGGGCGACTGTATACATTTAATTATTTCCCCTTATTAACGCCTAACTTACTTCTCTTCTAAGGCGCACGTAATGTTTAAACCAGATCTTGGAAGATAGACGCTCGACACATAAATGAATTGTTAGATAATACACTATTAAAGACTGTTTATGAGAAAAAGCCTGAACATTTTCAAATTAACGCATTCTCATTGGATGCAAATTACCAGATCTTTAAAGACTAATAGCCTTTTTCCAAGACCCTGTAAATGACTGGTTTAAGGACTGTTTATGCACAATAGACTTAAAAGCCCGTAATGCCTCCGGAATATATTCATTTTCATTTCTCAAAAGTTTTTTGATTTGCTTTAGTATTGTCAATTACATGAACCATCGTTTTTATCTGTTGCTTTTTGGCAATAAGTACAGTTATAGTAAATTAGTATTTTGTATGGAAGTCAAAATACTACTTTTGTTTACATTTTGCTGCTTTAATGACACATTATTTCATACTCTTCGCTTCTTTCTTCAAATAACAGCATCTAACATTCTCTAAAACAATAGTTTAACAATATAAAATTAATATTTGCCCTTTCTTAAGAATTAAAATTATTTATTTCCGAGGCATAATGTGCCTTTAAAAGAATTTCAAATGAAGGCGTACTCTTGGACGCAAAAATAACTATCCAAAATTCAGTATTGGAATCTATGTTACTGATGGGGAAGGATAATGTAACAACCTTGAGATTACGGAGACACTTTCAACAGTCCCATGATACGGATGTAAGTTCAAATGAACATGGAACTTAAAGCAATTACCTTCTAGCTAGTATCTCAGCTTGAACAGTTAAAAGGTGTATTTATTTGTATTTAATGGTGTCTTATATACAGGACACTATGACTGGGAACCGATATCATTAGTTGTGTGAGACCTCGGAGATGACAATCTAAATGGTGTGTTTATGTCGCATTTATTGACACTAAAATTGCGAGGTTACTGCGAGGGCATCAATACTATAATTAGATTCTTCATTTTTGTCTTGGGATTTCTATAGTTAGTGAAACATAATATAAAACTGCCGAACTTTTTGCACTTGTTGGAAAGCGTGATACAGCATATGACGAAAATCGGATGGAAACAAACAAACTGAATGAAAAATGCTCATTTTACTTCTTTGCACAACATGAATCTTTTGGCTTTTATTGATGTTATTTAAACTAACGCTACCCTTATTTCAAACTCTATGTTTTTGTGTAGACTTTCTTCGTTTTCGCAAATTCCTTTACGTGTGTTGCTCATGCATCAGTCATTTGTCGAGGTTATAATGATCTTGAATCTTGAAAAAGGGCAGGAAATATTGAAAATACAAACCAATTTAAACATGTTGCAAACGGTGTACCGTGATAGGAAGAATAAAACACTTATATACAATATTTTCTCATTATTTTGAAATGTGAAATGGAAATAAGTAAAACTATAGGAATGAAATCCACCACGAAGTCAAAAATGTATACATATATTTATGGTAATATTATATTACATGTATGCTCATTTTTTCATTGTTAAATTGAGCTGAATTCACTAAATATCTAAAAAGATTGACAGTTATAATGGTGACTGGCAACAAGAAAATCATTGGAAAAGATAAAATATAAATCTGCCTTAAATATATAAATAGAACACTCCAGGTAAATGGATATTTACATCAAATTTCCTTGAGGACATGAGAGTTATTTATCTATTATGCCAAGTAAATTAAATCTGGCAATTTTTTTTATTCGTTTTGACTTTCACACGTTCTCTCACACATATACCCTTGGATGAGCATAATGTCACTTTAATGGTATTTGATAAAAATTAGCAAAAAGACAACGATTCAGGATGGGAATTTATTTTTTGTCAAGTTAATGTGGTATCATGTTTTACAAACGCCTTAAGCATGTCGCTGTGAAATTTCTTGTGTATCATAATGATAATATATAAGCATTTATTATTTTCTTATATTGATATTTGATAGACTTACTTCGGAATAAAGAAAATGTTGGGTTTTTCAAAGCTAAAGCGGAGGTACAAATACACTTTAACAGTTGCAGCTTTGAAAATAAGCTAATCTGTTGTGACCGGTAGTGCACCGTGAAGCTATAACGGTAAAAGTTTGGTTGTATCGGAGTGGGGATTAACTTGGTAAGCCAGACTTTGCCGAGTTTCCGGATATCATCTATTGCCTCGGTATCAAACCTGTTTCCTAAAGACTATGTTAATAAACAGAGCTAATATATGTTTATATTGATATATAATTTATGTTATGTTATGTTATAATTGTCATGTTATCAAAAGTGATTCATAACGAGTATGTAAGTAAACATGAAGTGAGCAAACTGGATGTAGGTTCGTCAAGATCCATTTATTGATAGGTAAAATTCAGAGACATATAACTGTTAGAGAAAGATATTTTTATATTTTATGCTATTACATGTCTGTTAATCCGTTCAATATTGCTGTAAGTGCCCAGAGAAGGAACTGAAATAGTAATGTTTTGCCATTCTATAAGTTGGTCTATATTTTCTGGAGCGTATGGTGCTGTGAAACCTGCCATTGTCATGAGCTAAGCTATATAAAAGCAGGAAAAGGGGAGATCCTTCGGAAGCATAAAAAGTTACATAAACATTGCAGACTTGGTCTGATTGAGTCTGTACGTGAGGGAAAATGAAAAAGTGCAACATCGCTCGCGTCACTTATTCAATTCTATTTTGAGCGATACTCAATTTTCACCACTTATAATGCTGGAATCAATGATCCCAAGGGACCCAAAAAAATTAACAACACTGAAGTGAAGTATAGGGCAACATTTTACAACTTTAGACCTGCTGTTGTGAAGTATACAAAATCTGGAAAAGGGTGATCCCTCGGAAGCATAAATAATAACAAGATAGCAAATAAGCATTTTTTGTGAAGCAATTTGCTAAATAACATCACCATTACGATATAGAATAAAGATTTTAATAAAATTATTTAGTGTATACATGTAATACATATATGAAGAGCAAAAAGAGAGTGTTTAAAGTTGTTTTTAAACATTCATTTTATTTTGATAAGGATATACACTTTAGTAGGACTTTTACAAAATGAAGTGAACAAATTATTAAAACAAATTCTTGTTACATCTCTCAATCTCATTCAAGTGTAATATTTTATTACTTTTGATTGCCGTGAATGAAAAAGCATTATATTTTAATATCCCATAAAATCTCAACATTCACAACAATAAAGTTATGACACTTGCAATTTAATATTGCCATTAAAGAGAAATGTTCAGTATTCACGTTACATATAAGATTAATCCGTAATGTGTGACGTAAACACATTAATTAATCTACGTACCGGAACAAGTCTGTCGAAACCGGTTATGTAGGCTTTTATTGAACGCTCAGTATTGATAATTTTTAATTTATGTTTTTGTCATCATATATGTGAATAATCATCCCGGAGGTTATTTGTATAAAAAAAGGAGATCACTTTACACCAATGTTTGGTAAGATATATACAAAGATAAACACTATGAGTAGGTTACTCATTTTCTTTTTACGTTACAATATTTTAATGTATACATAATCTTTGATATAATATTTGATATAATAATAAATTTTAACACTGACATGATCCTCTTTTTGGACAATTACGTTTTGATCTTTTCACGGCTCATGTGAATATTTATTTGGTAGGTAAATAAGGGTTAACCAAAAACCTAAGGCTATATGTTGACATGTGTTTTATTTTTCTTTCAAGACTCGAACGTATTCAAAATAAAGAACAATGTACTTATTCACATAGGTAACAGATTTATGACCATTTTTATAATTTTTGAATGAATTCCGACTGTCTGAAATTGTACAGAAATTGTAAATACAAATATACATGTAGTTTGCTCTAACATGATACATGTTTAGACAAAAACATACCCATGCATTATCAGTATATCTATATTAGGTGACTTAAATGTCTAAAAGAGAAGAGTGCTCATTTTGTATACTTAGGAAAGCCTACCATCACAATGTTCTCGTATTCGAATGGTTTATTCTTCAGAAGAATGTTAGTATTTTGTTATTAAGCATATAGGTACATGATCATTATATAAGTAAATTAGATTAGAAATTCTCCTCACATAACATCCCATTACTATTTAATGTGATTGTAGCGATTACTTCGCTTTGAGTTGTTCAACTTCCCGGGATTTGTCAAGCATTATTTCTTTAGTTTTGCAATTACATTATCACACTATTCAAAATAAAATATTGTTACAAGTATATCTAACCCCTAAAAATAAAACAAATAAAAACACCAAACCCCCCCCCAAAAAAAAAACAAAAAAAAAAAACAACAAAAAAACAACAAAACAACAACAACAACAAACAACCCTCCCCCAAAATAACAACAGCAACAAAAATACCCCTCCCCACAAAACAACAGCAAACAAACAAAAAATAACAAAACAACAATTGACATACCTTTCCCATCTTGCAAGATTTTTCTTGCAATTGCTTCTGTTTTCAGTATCCGAAACCAAAATTCTTCCTGGATGTCCAAAACTTGAAGTGTTTATTTCATTTAAAGTTTTTGGGATGCTGACAGGTTCGTTTCGTCCCTCTGTTCAAGTTTCTTTAACCAAATTGATAGTCATCCATAAAAAGAATAGTTCAATAGCCACTTTAATGGGCTTTTTACACCTGAATGACACTGACCGAACAAGCAAAAGGTTACTTACATTTTACAACATTGTTTTGTTGAAATTCATGGAAATGCTCGTTTATGACGGACTCCGCAATTAGAGATCAGCTACATAATAGGACAATAAATACATAACATAGCAATTTTATTTATTTTTATGTGAATGATATGAGGTTCTTTTTTATGTAAAGAATATAAAGAATATCCCATTCCTGCTATGTTCCCTAATTATGTTATGAAGAAAATATCATATGTTAATTTTGCCATGTTGAGAAACGATTCAGACATTATTTCGTGGCTGATACACATAAATGATCAGAGTGAGAGGCAAGATATTCACATCTAGCGATCTTAACTTAAGGTTCAAATCTTATTGGCTTTCAGCGAAAACCGTTTGCCTTTGGCCATTTACAAACAAGCCATTATGGCAAAGACAATAAATGTGATATAAATACAAACATAAATAAAATTATGTACAAGGTCAGTCCTCCAATTCCTTCCAGAGGCGTGCATGTCGCGGAGAAGGCAAACGACAGGTCAATGTCAAGTAGTCTCAAGTACCAGAGATGATTGGTTGACCTGTCGTGACTAACTCTGGAGGGGGAGGGCGGTCGCTAGCAAGGGTCTTTTTGTTAGAGATGCCGTCGGAAAGCTGATGCCCGGGATTGTGTTGTCGTCTCCTTCAACTGCCAACGAGCGAGGAATAGGCTCCGGAAGATTCGGCTTGAAAAGTGGTCCCCAATATGAATAATACAGCGGACCGGCATGGAAGTTTATTATATGTGAAAGGTTCTGGCAAAAATACGACTAAGCTCTCATGTTCTCGAAGTAGAAACTGATAGACTTAACAAATTTGATAGAATTGATAGTAGTTTTAAAATATGTTGTCAAAATTTAATTGAAAATGAATACATTGTATCACTTGTTTTGTATTGTCCAATATACAGAGACATGATATCAAAATATCTAGGCCAACTCTCATCGCCAACTGTACAAAAATTTGATAAATTAATGTCTTCAAAGAATCGGGAATAACATATTATGTCCGATATTTTTGCTAGAACCTTTCACATATAATAAACTGGGCTATACATTTGAGACGACCAAAAAACGCCAACAATTATGCAAAAACTTTATTCTTAAATAAGTTAATTAATATGTATATGATTAGTTGATAAAATCTATATTCCACAATTATGATAAAACGAGGCTTACTTCTCATTACTGTATATACATGTATAGTAGTAAATAGTTATTTTTTAATACCTTCTAGTTAAAGGGGAATAACTGAGGTGATACAAGTCCGAGCTTAATTAGTCATGATTATTGTTATATTAAGTTGTATTCAGTTAAGCAAGACAATTTGATTTGTTATCAAATATCTGTTATACGGATATTTCGATATTAACTATATGGCTTATTATAAAACAGTTGAGGGCATAATTTTATCATATTTTTATGTTGTATTAATCATGTACAAATTAAATTGTTATTTCAGAAAATTCAACCATCCATGTCTTCTTTGTATTTGTCATATGTATTTATATTTGAATGTGTTTATTGTATTATGTAACATTCATATGGTTACTTTCATTTTGAATCTTTAATATTGAGTCTGTAACTCTTAAAGGAATGATTGAAACTTATTTTAAACAATTTGAGAATTTTAACACATTTAATTTCAATGGAGGTTTGATTGTAATCCGCCTGGAAATTAAACAAGAAATATCTTTCATGAAGAAACTCGGCCGAACTAAGACTGGTTTATTTGCATATCGTATCTTATAAACATGGAAAAAGAATCATGGAATTATGATGGTGAGTCTAGTATTGAATTTTACGTTTAAAGTTTTGAAATATTAAAATCATATGCATATGTTGGCAAATACAAAGTATTTTAATAGAAACAAAATGTTATGTAAAGTAAATCATTTAAAAGTAAAGAAGTAAATATGAACTACAGACAAAACAATTTATTTCGTACTCAATTTGTTTCGTCTCAGTTCATTTATAACTGTCGTGTGATTCTTTTATTTCTATTATTGTTAATGTCGTATCAGCTCAAAGAAAAACATTTAAGTTATCGAAGTTCGTTCCATTCGAAATTCTAATTGAAAGTTTATAAATGACAACGTTTTGTTGATACGAAATTCCCGAATCAACAGATTTACAACACCTTTGGAAATAACGAATGAAACCTAAAATCCGAAAAAAGAACCGAAAGAGAGCCTTCTTATCTAAAATACTTATGCAGGCGTCACACTGTCCCGAATTTGGCATCAGATGGACACACGAATAAGAAAATGGTCAAATTCGGATCTAATCGTAATAACATTGTGCCATTCGTAAGGGCATCTTTTGCCATCGTATGATCCCCGGCTGAATATTACAAGTTCCGGCAGCAACTTCGTGAGCGGTTCCAAAATGTTTGGCATGCCAAAAAAATGCCCGAAGACATTGCGAAGGTTAATTTTCGTGTTGAATTCGTATGTCAATTTTGCCCTTCGTAAGGCCGTCGTGAAGACATCTTGTCAAATCGTGTAGTCTTCGTCTTTTCTTCGTGTGATCATCGGTGCAATCTGGCATTCTTAGCCTCAAGAAGTCAATACGAATTAAACACGAAGATTCCCGATAGTTTTAAAAAGGGAACACGACTACGTGAGGCCCCCGCAATACCGTCGTGTCACAATCGTATTTTGGTACGAGGTCATCGAGATGGGACCACGATGAGGACGAAGAAGGCAATTTTAGTGCCTCAAGCGTTGCATGTTTATCATGGTGGACATATGAACGGCTAGACCATCTTCCTCATCTGTCATTCTTGCACATCTCTACAGAGACATCAAAGCACCCCTCATTTGCGATTAATTTACAATTATTTTCAGTTTATTTCCTGCAGAATTACATGCTTTGATGATGTGTCAACCGAGAAAAAGAAGGCAGCAGCATTGCTACTTTAAAGACACCTTAGAAAACATGATGAGGCCCACATGCCTACCTTGGGTGACATGATAAAGTTTTATCAAATATGATAAACAAGATCAACAAGGAAAGGCAGCGTTCAGTGAACGCAACTCCCACACTACCCAGCAACAAGAACCAAGTAACACAAGAGGACCCCACAGAGTATCGGACAGGGCGCAAGGTAGAGCACGGGTAGGCTTATCACTTAAATGATACATAAGACGAAATAATGGTAAACGACAAGGAAATCAAAGAAAACAAATAAATGATAGATTTATTAAATAAATAAAACTAGGGGTAAAATGGAAAATACTTACCGAAACGAGAAAACAACAAGGGACACCGACAAAAGTGTCACCAAAACAGTATAAAATAACAAAGATATACATCTGAGGAACAAAGAAGGGCGCCGCCTTGGACCGGTCAGCAGCATAAGTACTACTGGGGAGTTTAAACCGGTTAATGGTGCACCAAACCACACTCTTACCCCCACCATGTTCCTTTACACGAGACGGTGTAAATAAAAAGAATCCCTGCCAAGTAAATTTATAACAGTTGTTATGGTTCCAAAAGGTAAAATAAGTAAAACACCGAAATGATCATGTAGATACATATAGAGGAATACCCATATGACCATAACAAAAGTACTCAATATTTTAAAGGAAGACAGAGTAACAATATAACAATAAAATCACCTACAAGGGCCAGACGAAGCACGGCAGAAGATGAACATTAAGGCAATTCAGTCCCAAAGGGCATAAAGAACTGTCCACCATAGAGTATCCCACTTGGTCTATCAGATGTAATCAAAAGAGGGGAAAGGAACAACTGTTAAAGTGTTGAACACTAAGCATGCGGTATATCTAAAAAAGTAGGATAAAAACATCTTTTGGTTAAACGTTTAATAATTTTAGTAAAGGCAACAGAAAATTTACAATGAAAGATCTTGCGAAGTTTGTAAATAACATCTCCATTAAAATCATTTTTGAATCACTACTGAATTTTGAGATTAAATCAAAGTTACGATTGTAAAATTTTATGAAATATTTACGTAATTTATAATAGCGGTAGCCCTGTTTGAGTAGCTTGCTAGTAATGAAAATATTTTGCTTGTTAAAATCCTTCACGTTGCTAAAAGCTCTAGCGAATCTAATTTACTGAAATACATATACCCCGTCAGATGTTGCATGCGGTGCGTCTCCATCTAAATGTGGATAGTTTACTAAACCATAATCAAAGTCGTCACTTTTATCATAGATTTCTGTGAGAATAGAATTGTTTTTGATAGTAATATGAGGAGCCAAAATAAAGTTATAACGTAGTTTAATTAGCTCCCAATACTATCTGCAACTGAAATTTGCCGCGGTTGGCCTCGGGTTGTATACCACCCGAAGGTGAAGGTCACTTGACGCCTTCGTAACCACGTACGAAGGCATCGTTCTCAAAATACGACGTCGTGTACCTATCCTGTGACCTTCGCGTTTCCTGCTGGTAAACTATTTGGTACAAAATTGCATCTTTGAGGTGACTTCGTGTGTAGCTTGGATGCGATCGCGTGACCTTCTGTAGGAATCGTACTTGTTTCGGCTGTTGAGAGACTGTCGATCAATTTCGGGGCTATCTTCGCACGAAATTAAAAATTCCATATTCGTATGCCCATCTGGTGTCAATTTCGGGACAGTGTGACGCCTGCATAATTTTATAAGCAAACGTTTATTATAAACAAACAATCCAATCGTAAGCGGTTAAATAATTACTTCATAAATATGTAAAAAACATGACAACCAGATAAATTCGTTTTCTTGTGTGCTTTTCGCTGTTTTCATGCGCATGAGTAAACGGGTTGATGAAGTTGAAAGTGATGGTTTTCACTAATGTGTGACTCGATCGTGAAAACAGCGTAAAATAATCAGTAGGATATATGAAAATATAGAACTTATGATACGGAGTTCTGTTATTTACAAATGTGAATAAATAAGATACTAGTAATTTAGAACAAAATTGTTAACTTATGATGCTTAATCTTAGAACTGGTCAGTGGTAGGAATCGCCTGCCTTAAATAAGAACTGCCCATTCAAGCATTCATGGAATAATACTGCATGTAAAGGTCAAGGTAAACGAATCAGATTAAACTGATATATCATTACAAATTATGCGGCTGAGAACGCAAATTTTCGTACCATGCTTTATAACATTTAATTAACTGGTTAGTGTTCATGTTTAATGACACAAAATACAAAAGTTCAAATAGAGACTAGTCTTGCAGCTTTTGGGTAAGTGGAAGAAGATCTAATATGCCCCTCTTTCGGTATTTCAGGAAAATCAACATACAATTGCCAGCTTGCTGTGTAGCTTACTAACATTTAAGAATTCGATCCACCCAGGATTCGAACCAATGTGAGCTTCGATCAATCAAAATGCAGCAATATAAATTTATACACCTTATTTTCTAATACAATGTTAATATCAGGTATAAAATATAACGTTAACTTTGTATCCTGTGTCATAATTATGTCATGGTTTCTTTGTAGATTGTTATGCTTTTAATAAAAAAGAACTAGTATCAATTTGAAATATCTTTTATCTGTTTTTCTTCATTTATGATATTGTGTATTGGGATTGATGGCGATTTTCTTCCGAACCTATTAAATCATATTTCTTAACATACAGATACAGTCGAAACTTTAACATTCAATTTAATTTTTTAGTTTATGAGTGACCTTTATTGATATAAATTTTTCTGGTTTTATTTGTGTTTCATAAAAAATTAAAATGGGTAATAAAACTAAAAATTAATTAAAGTCTCCAGACCCCCTGGTATCAGATCAATGTCTCTGTTGAAAAATGGTTTTTATATGATAACGTAAGTTAGCAATGCGATATTGTTATCAAACTTGGTATATAGCAAGCCAATATGAAGACCCTGATTGGCATTGCCTTTAACCTACAAGTGTATATAGAGATAATTCTTGGTATTGCTTTTGGTGCCCCTAGGCTTGATGTGGAGACTTAAAATTGCTTTTGGTCAAGTTCAATTTTTTTTTTATGATCACTTTTTTACTGAGTAGCAGTGGCATATAGGGATCACTTCTCCGTCGTCTGTCTGTCCGTCCGGCACATATGCATGACTAATCCTCAGAAACTACTTGTGAAATTTCACCCAAGCTTTACCGGAATGATCAATATCAAGTCATGTTTTGCATATCGTTCTTTACAAAAATAACAATGCTTAACGGATGATTATACTATTTTAGCAAGGCATTAAATTGTTATAATTATTGGTACACAGAATAAACATCATAAAATATAGGTAGAGTTCAAATTTTGCTTTTGAAACACTTATTTTTAAAAAAGTTAAGAGTTTAATTCCTTTTTTTGTTTTGATATATTGATAAGATCTAACAGTAGAAGTGTGTTCTTTAAAAGTTTTGTTTTTATAATGAGGTGATTGTTCCAAAAGCTCTTTGTATACTACTGAGAATTAATATAACTACCTTTGCTTAACATAAGACTTGCAACTCATATTAATCATTTGAATCTTTGAATTTATTACATGCTTTTCGATGGATGTTAGAAATATATCAGTGATTTATAAACTGGTAATTTCACTGTTTGAAACAGTGAAATTATCAATTTGATAATTTCACTGTTTTGAATTTAAGCCCGTTACGTTGTCTCAGAGAAATACCAGCGTGCACAGTACTGGAAACTAGCTTAATGACGTGACGTCGTAAATGACGTCACGTTGTATTAGAATTTGGCGCGCTTTTCATTTAGTTCTAGGATAAAATGTCTTTTTAAACGTTTCTTAGCATGTAATAAAAAGAAAAAAAAATGTTTAGTTTAGTGTAAGATCGAAATATATTTCACCTCGTGAACACCAAAAGTTCATATTTCACTCGTGGCTGCGCCACTCGTGGAATATACCTTTTGGTGCTCACTCGGTGAAATATATTCCGATCTTACACTGAACTTAACAAATATCCTCTATATATACACGTATCACATGTTTATATTCCCCGTATCCCGTACAATATTATGACTATCTTGATATGGAACATGACATTGACTTTAGCGAATAGAATTGCTAGACTAGGATCACACGAGGTGCAGAGGCGCAGATACCTAGGAAGGAAGGCTAATGAGACTAACATATCAATAAACTCTTTTAACGACACTTTATTTATATACCTCATCGTTTTATTTGGTTCAAAGCCTTGATAAAGGCCGTGAAGACACAATTAACAAAAGGATATTTCATGAGTGTATGTACTATACTAGATTGATTGAAAGAGTTAAATAAAACTATATTTTGCTAGCATCCGGCCTCTGTCTTTAATTAAATTAATTTTGTAATAAATATATATTTATATACAATGTATGATATTGTTTGATTCACAGTTTACTGTAGAAGAAACATTTTGTTTTTGTCGCTTCTACTGTAACATTTACAATTAACTTGCATTTACAGTATATATGCAAAACAATTAACGTCACCTTAAAATATATGTACGGGTAGGCGATGAAACTAGATATTCCATCATAATGTAGAAGTGATTCTATAATTTATCTAGACTGAAAAGAATAAAATTTTGTTTGCTATATACATATATACATGTAAAATGTAGCAAAGTTAATGTAATGCACAATGAATCCACAAATAGCCGGGTCCGCAATAATATATGTCATAGTTTGATTGTACTTTCTAAATATTACTCGTAAACAATTTGCATTTATTCGAAGTAGCGTATGCATTATACTTTGTAACGTCTAAGTTATGTGAACCATTATATTTTTATAAAGTTAGCTATTTCAAGACAGGAATTCATTTATAAGCCAGGAATAAAATAACAATATCATTAAATCATCAATTAACAATTCCTGAATATGCTAAACAGATTGTATAGATTACTATATAAATATATCGCACGCATAAGAAGATCTCACAATGCCTATTTATATAAACATTTTAATGAATAATTGATTACTTTAGAACTTATTGGACATATGGATAGCATGCATAGTTAGATAACAGCCTAAGAGTTAATTCTACAGACATAACTGTTAATATTACAATTGATCAGCTTTATAACATATTGTTATGAAAAATATTTATAGAAAAATGGCAAAACAATAAAACAAACAAGAATAGAATCTTGAGTCATGAAAATATTGAATGCTTTCAAATTATAAGATGCATTTCTTTTTGCAAAATTTGATACAGTTTGATAGTAAGGACTGTAAACCTACCTGTTCCACAGCATTTATAATGATTTCTTATGTATTCTTCAATGTTATCTTACGTAAGAACATTCAGCTTGGCAGACTAGTAATAGGCAAATGCATAAATGTAACTAGTATGCTTTCTGGTTACATAAAAATTGGGTCTGAACGTACAAGAGACAGTTTTACTTGAGATGATACATGCAATACTCGTACATTGCGTGATGATGTAGCTCAATAAAATATTTCCAATCATCAGGTGGGACTAAAATAGGAATGAAACCAAGTTAATTGTTTTATTTATTAATTAGTTTTGCCGCATGTCAATTCTATGTATGACAAATGCACAATTTCTAAACAAAGTTCAGCATTTCTTTTGTGTGTTTTTTTATACTTGAAAAAGAGAAGAAGAAAGAGAATCTACTACCACCACCGCCAAGATGTATAATAGTACATTGTGGGAATAAAGCTGATAAAGCTGTGCTTTACATATGTTGTATTAAAATAATTTCTTTAAAAAGTTATATTTCGATAATGGACATATAAAATATAGTTTTTTATATTATTTTTGCTTCAGTATTTGCTCATCTAGTTCAATGCACATTATAGCATCAAACAAAGTGAATTAGATAATGAAAAAACTGACCTTTAGAGAATGGATTATCTGTTTGACAATAACTGTTATCACCCTAAGGGTTAGTGATTTAAAATGATTTGAAAGTTTCCCCAAACCTTCTATAAATAATATTAAGCAGAATAAACCATTAATCATTGCTAATATTTTAGTGCCCAAACAAAACAATCATTATCAACGTTTCATTATTTCTATACACACAGCATGTACGTTATCATTTAATGTTTTACCTCGAAGGTAAAGTATGCCGTTACAAATAACAAATGTGTCCGATCTGTTTAAAGTGACTGATTGTCGGGGATTATTTTGTTGTCTTTAATGAACAGATAAAAGTCAAATGGGAGCGTTCTTTTATCAATTGTATCAAAATAAAGTCAAGATATATTTCATATAATTTTCTTGTCGCTTTGGTAAACGCATTTATCCTTACATTGTACCACGCAAATCATTCTTAATAGAATTTTCTTACCTTCAATCCTTACATTTTTAAGGGGAATTTCAATTTATATACTGAATTTGTTTGTTTCTTTTTTTGTTTGTTTTGTTTGTTTGTTTCATTTTATGCCATTTCCCAACAGTAGTTCAGTCATATAGGCGCGTAGCTTCCTAACCATCGTTCCTGGAGAGTTAAACCAGTACTAGACTACCTTCTTCCGCGCTATACGACCAACGCATCTTCCGGGGATTGAACCCACGCCAGATAGGTAACTGGATTAGAAGTCATCGACTCTAACCCCTCGACCACGAGGCGGTTATAGCAGAAAGTCCAGATCATGATCAAACGAGACGGATATGCCGGATGGCTGATATCTTGGACTGCACTAGTCGCATGAGAAAATTATGTTGCCATTTGCTGGCTTATAGTAAAATAAAGTTTACATTCATCGTTTTCTTATTCGTAATCCTAAACCTATTTCAGATTTATTTATTGTAGTGGGAATTTCTGGCAGAATATTATTTTATTTGTCCATTATAAATGTTTTTATTGTTGCATTTTGCCATCAGCGCTTATGCAAATGTTTCATTAGTATCAATAAGGTTTGTTTTATGGGGATGTGGGCGTCAAGAAATAATAAAAAACACGCAATCGCATAGTCAAATCTAACTTGTATTTTCGTCACGTCATGTAAAACTATCACGCTAGGAACAGCGTCATATGGTTTATTCGAAAACGTTAGTTTGATAACACTTATACTATAAAGAAAGAATATGTGGAAAGTAAAGAATGATTAATTACGCACAATCTGTGATGAATGGTGAATAAATTTTACCAGATAATACCTCATAATCAGACAATATTAAATGAAAGACTGCGTGTGTATCAAGAATAAAAAAAATCAAGCACATTTCATTTCAAATTATCTTATTAATAACCTTTCTTTAAATGAAAATATGAAATGATAACGTAGACCAGTTTTAGGATTTGACTTTTAGTTTTGGTATACACGATGACGTCGATGCACCACTGTTATGTTGATTATTTAGTGTTTCATTAACAATATAGCGTTCCTTCCGAAATTTTACGTTTTTTTTAACAATCAAACTTGTTCCTTAAGGAAATGTATAGACCTTTTACGCGAAATTATTATTTGAAAACTGTTTGAAGAATTGTATCTTACTATAATTGTGGTGACAATGGATAACTAGTTAACAACATATTAAATATACGTCCGCGAATTCGAAAACTTTTGCAAATGCTGATGGAAAAGTAAAAGACATTATTGTTTAATAGCAATTTTATAGTAAAAGAGACAAAAAGCAAAAAACACACACAAAAAAACAAACATTAATATTGTTTTACGACTTAAATAGAACTATGCCTTTCCCTGATAAATCTTTTATAGATGATAGATAACAGAGAGTATAATTTCCTTCACAGTTAACTTTATTTGTCGAATGAAAAAAAACAGTTTATCCATATGTAATCGAAGAAAATGCATCACCAAAACATGCCGTTTTAAGAAAGACAATAGGTACATACACGAACGATATTTTACTAACAGTTAATAAGTTTATTGTTAAAGTATTCACCACAGCATTTTCAATAAATGTACACTAAATATTGATAAGGAAAAGAATTGACAATTAGTACATGGTGTTGATAGCTAAACCGAACGCAACAACAAGTTTTTTGACAAGACACCGCTACTGTAGGTTCTAGACAGCGAGCTATGGAGCGGTTGCAATAATGCAATAAGCTTCAAACTCTGTCTTCGCCGTCAAGCTAGATATCTTTAAAATTAATATTGATTACCTTTTGATCTTTAGATATCCATCGCTGATTTGTTAGCAAATTGACTTTATTTTACATATATAAACAGATGTTTATTTTATGAACATGTTAAACGGAGAAAAAAGATGCCATAGTAGTTAAGACGTATATCATCATTTCAATTGACTAGAAACAACCTTGATAAATAAATATACATGTATCTTTGATTCCCAGAAGACTTTCCAGCTTTTATAGTTGTTCGTGAAAAAGTCTTGCATTCTGTTTAAGCTGGTGATTTGTGTGACGGAAACGAATTGCCTTTATCACTGCCGTCCATGAACAGACTAAATAAAAATTAGCCTACATCGTTCATAATTGCGCCATGCTCTATGAACTTAGGCTATACATGGGGATAGGAGATATTTTAAAGAAAGAATCAATGCACATTTAAGTTCTTTTCGTAAAAATTTTGGCATCGCTATTATTTTTCATATGTCTGAAAAATATTTTCATATGTTATAGAAATTGTATAAAAATATATAATGCAAATAAGAACTAATTATAGCAATTCTTTATTTCAATTTCAGAAATTCAGAATTACGTACTAGAACAATGTAACTACAAAACCACTGCATCGTTAACACATATATAATTATTTTTAGAAAGAAGATATTGAAATTCATGTTGAAGTTTTTCAGGAGGAAGTATTTCTACGCATTTGTCAAAATAAAACACAACTTTTACATACACTTTGTTAACAGTATTGTTTTTCTTCTGATCCCTCGAATTTATAAATACGTTTTCACTAAGTTCCAAGAAATGCCAGTGGGTACAAAATGCTCTATCCAATGCATTTTATTCCATGCACGGTGTGTAAGATATTTATCTATATATCCACCTGTGGTTATTTTTAATGATTTTTAGTCGAGATCACTTTTTATATTGTCCATGGAAATTTATTCGTCGTCTCCCATCTTTGAAAATCTTTACATCTATATACAAGATACGTCTTTCATTCGGCAGTTTATTTCATAGTCTAATATCAAATATATCAAATTCACCTTTCAGGAAACACTAATTTGAAAAATTAAAAAAATTGAAAAAAAAATAATTTCTTGAATTATTTGTTTATCGATTTAAGTTGTATTTAATCTCGAGGTCAAAGCGCGCGATCTTGATTACTGCTGCATTTAATTCAGCTTTTAAAATGTCATCCACATTATCTGGACCTCATACATTTGCAATTCACTGTTACATTAATTGGAACAAAAGCATAATCATCAGTCACCTGTGAAGAAAATGCCAAAGGGTCCTCAAGAATATTAGTTCGCTTTAGAACATTTATTTCATATTGTTGCGGTACACAGTCAAAATACCAAACCAAAAAACTTTATTTTCACAGAACCCCCCTAAAAACCCGGATTGACCCCCCTAACCCCCAAACCCAAATTTTTTACTTTTACTGACCAAGGAATTTTTACTCTTTTGGGCTATCATTTTTTTCTCGACCCTCTTTAAACTTTGTAATAATCCATTATCTTGAGCGTGTTTAACGGAGGTGAAGCGTTCGGAAATTGGTATAAAGAAATTATCTTCGGTCTGTACCGGTGGCCAATCCAAGCTGGATCTTGTTTGATAAATAGAAGAAGGTCGGAGTTGAGCTACAGTCATCTGGGACATATTCCAAACAACCAGCATTCCATACAGTGTAACACTTCCCTGGAAAAGAATTTGCGCCAGATTGTAAGGGAAATACTCATTTATCATTTATTTAGAAATTCGATTCTTTTCTAAATGTATTTTAAAAATTTAACCTTTGGCTTAACTATCTAACTAATCTTCTAGAACGCAATAATAAGTGAAAAATATGATGTAGAGAAATAGTTCTTATAAAATTGGAAAAATAATGTTTCGTTAAAATAGGTATGTATTGACCTTCCATGAATCAAACAATTAAAACAATTACACATCGGGAAGAAACTATGCAAATGTATAACAAAAATTCGACGAATGATGGATTTGTAAAAGTATAAATTATAGAAAATAATCTTTGTAACAAAATTAAGTGTTTTTAATTTCAAAACAAGTTAAAAAATATGCAAAAACAATCATTTTAAATACATGTATAGTTGATTTGTATAGTAAGTCTTTACAATACTTTTTTGTAACAAATTTAAGATTTTTTAAATCCAAAACGAGTTTAAAACAACAAATATCTTGATAAAAGTAAGTTGTAATGAGTTTTTTTTGACAAGTACTAACAAAAGACAATAAATTCAAATTTATATTTTATTGTGTTGAAGGTAAAAAAATCATATTTTCAAAACATTTAACTATCAAAACTTACGCAAGTTGAAAGTCAAACATTGCTTTTTACCTTCACCTTAAAAGTTTAAGTAGTTAAATAATTAAACTATGATCCGAATTTATATAATTATATTTACAGAGACACAAACAGGAATACAACGAAATCACAATATGATAAGTATATAGTTATTTACCATGTGGAAGTACATATCCTTAAGCCAAATCATAGCACCTAATGCAATTTTCAACTCCATATCTTGATATAGGTCTTCTATTTAAAGCCAATCTATTGACCATTGGAAACTTTATATTGTAGAGAGGCCCCCATAAGGCGAATCAATTACTGTTAATTTGCCGAAAGGTGATGACTGTAAAAATATATAATGTCAATTTAATTTCTATCACAGAGGAGAGACATTATTGCATTTGATGCCACAACTTGAGGCGAAACAAAGCTCTCGATTAGAATTTGCTACGCTGATTTGTTTTACTTTATACAGGTGTTTTTAATAAACTTCATGAATGCATTGCGGTATTGTATTATGCTAATAGGTCATGGTTTAACCAGCCATAAATATTTATATTAAATAATTTGCTACTCGGAAAATAGAAATTTTGGATAAGCTAGTTTAGCTATTACTTAAGCGTTATGATAGTTAAGTTAAACATGATAAATGTAAACAACAAAAAAAACGATAATAAATAAATAAATAAATAAATAAATAAATAAATAAATAAATAAATAAATAAATAAATAAATAAATAAATAAACAAATACATGAAAATAGTAACTAAATTGATTACAAATGACTGTATATATTGAATGAATAAACGAATGAATGAATGAATGAATGAATGAAAGAATGAATGAATGAATGAATGAATGAATGAACGGACGAATAAAAGAACGAACGACAAAATGGCAATTAAAAAACTTGATTTTGTGCAAGTCTTAGTTCTTGATATTTAGTGCATATTATACATGTATAATTTTATAAACTAAAAAAAAAAAAAACAACACATCTTGATAGTCAGTATATATCATGAACGATTAGATTGAAGTGACAAAATAGGACAGCTAAGCACATCTATCTACACCCAACGTTTAAAATAGAGTAACATTACAATAAAGTTCTTGATAAAAAAAACACCTTTATTCTAGTGTTTTATTGTAATTATAAAATTGCCAGTTTAAATAGCCACTTTTCATATATATATTTTACGTACAGCTATAATTTCACGTTGCATATCTTATACGTTTGTTTTTGTTTTGTAAAAGCGAGTTAAAATACAAAAATAAAGAGACGTTTTAATGTTGTGTATTATTTGTATGGCAATGAGAACCTTATGCATAGGATATAAAATCCAATCATCCCAATTACCTTCACCCGAGTCAAGGCCTCAAATGTATAAAACTTTCTGATTCGAGCCTAGATACCCGTGGGCAGAAATATAATATCCCCAAAGTACCGTATTGTCATAAATAATTAACTAATTAATTGGTAATAACTTTAAATTCTTTCAACATTTCCGAGATATATGTGTAAACGTATTGGGGCAGCTTCCCACAATACTTGGAATCACAGAATGATCGATTTGATTATCCAGTGTCAAAGGCACAATAAAAATTGCTGAGTTTTCATTACGAACATTTAAAAGCACCGTAATTGTGACCTTTACAGTGATAATGTTTCGATTTAGTAACTGCTGTGTAGGCTTGCAGTGTAGTTAACGTTACAATTCAAATAAATCGCGGTATTTCCTTAAGAATTAAATTATATATCAAAGATTAAAGCAACTTCTATTACCGAAGATGTAGTTCATCGTGGTACTCGCAAGAAAAAAGTCCCACATATTTATATGATGATTTCTTTTTATAAAAAGAAGTAAAACGTTGCATCGTACTTCATGTTAGCGTTGTAATACATTAAAATGAATTCAAATAAAAATGTAGTGTTTATGATTATACATTGTCAGTCGTTTAAGATATTTCACATTTCTTTATCAGTCGTAGGCTGACACAACAAAACTGATTGCACAATTTTTATATTCATTGTTCTCACAGTATCTACCTTTGGCTGGAATTCAAAGACTTTTAAATTACAGTAACCAATGTACTAAGATAATTTCCAAATCAAAATGAACATTTTGTCTCTTGTTTATCTATTCTGATTGTATGGTATTATATGCTGATAAAACGGATAAAACTTTCGTAATAAATGTATTATACATGTTTAATAGGGTTTGAGTATCATACAATATATCTTACATACAAAGTTCTATTTTTCAAGAAAAAAAAATACAAAAACGGAACTTAATTTAAACGGAATATAAGCTCAAAACTAATATTGTTATTTAGAAATTAAACGATTTTTAAACAATCATCTGATGTCCGAAAGCCTTAAAAACATAAAATGTAAATTTCGTACATAGAGCAGAAAGGGTACATATGCAAAAGATAATTAAGAAATATACTCAGATATAAATCTAAAATCGTACTTTGTGTTATTCTTAGTCCAGTTTGAGTGGAAAGCGTTGTAACGCTTTTCAATCTTTTGTCATCATATTTTTCACAATACAAATAATTATTCTGGAAAAAAATTGAGACTGAGAGCGAATAATATGAAGGTTTGCACACAAGTAGTCAGTACCTACATCAAATGAAACATTAATCTCGAAATTATTTCTAGTTCAGTCATGTAAAAAAGGACACTCGAAAACATCTACTACAAGAAAGTAATGCACACATTACTTTTTTAAGATAATTTCTACTTTAAAAAACAAGACAAAATTCTCTAGATCTGCATAATAAATGAAAATTGATAAATTAAAGCTACATCTGCACTCGTCTGTGGAGTTACGTAATTTACATTTTTCTCTATTTTTTTCCTCATCAATATATAGTATAACTTTTGTTATTTTTGACAATTTCAAGAAAAGAATACGGAAACAATATTTTCTATGTTTCTATTTTTCATGAGATATTAAGAATATTCTTTGTTTTTCAATTACACACTCCCACAGTATTTCGCTAGCTGTTATGCTCAGTATCGCGTGTTTCATTTGTACGTGATGACTTATTAATTTTCTCTATGCACGCACATACAATTTTGTGTCTACCCTGGGTGAATTTGTCAAGTAAAGGTTTTATTATGAACATCGCCACTTTTCTTTTTGCAACATTTATACGTATAAAATAGAAAACATAATGGTATATGTATAGAATTATTGAAATAATTAATTAATTAACAACCCCTTAAAGTTTGAAAATCACTAGCTTAGCATGCTATACCACTAATAATTTTAAATAAAGCTTCAAATTTTGATCAGAAAATATGCATACGATTTCTTTTTACTTTGAAATTTTGCATCAAGCTTTAAATCATAATTAGGAAGAATGCATATGTTTTCCTAATTCATTTAGAATTAGTTTAAGAAGAAAAAAAAATAAAAAAATATATATATATATATATATATATATATATATATATATATATATATATATATATATATATATATATATATATATATATATATATATATATATATAAAGCAACATTGTGATATTTACAGGCATACGTTTGTAAGTCATGCGTTTCTATTTGTTATTAAATTTTGTCCTATCCTACTGTTGCGATACCCTCTTGATATCGATATTTTCGGAACGATTTAATTATTCATTGAAATGATCATTAATAAACATCATGAACTCACCATTGTTTAGCATGAAACAAGTATCTTATCTATCGATTAATTTGATAAAATCGTCCATTGTAAAGTAAGTGCTATTATGAATGAAATTTTTAGATCACGAAATTTGACGATATTTAAGTCTTATATAGTATTGGAGATAAAAGTTGCTTTCGTATATTGATATATCGTATATAAACAGAACATATTGTTTAAAAATCATCATTAAATTGCAAAAACCAATAACTTTTGTCGTCACTTGTTCGATTTATTATGTATTACCCGCTGAATATGGAAACGTTGACTGGGCACTATGTTAATCAAAGCACAGAAGGCGCTGAATTTGTTTGGGTCTCCAAATGTCAGAAAGGTGAAGGTTGTGAGATTATAAACCAATTTATTTTTGTGCCACCAATGCTTTCCAGCGTTTTAATTGTAGTTAATTGGCTAAAAGACTTATTGCAACACTGATATTCAATCCAATGTTAATTTGACTTAAACAATTTGAAAAAAAAATGAGTTGCCTTATCTGGAATTTGAACTCCAGACCTTTCGCTTCCTAAGCGAGCGCGCAAACCCCTCGGCCATGGTGAATTTATATGTTAACAGCCTGAAGAAACCCATATTATTCTAAATTAGGGTTTGTAACGACACTAACTGTTGTTTAACACTTGTGTAAATAATCATGGCGCTTACTATAAGCATGTATATCTATAAAGAATAAAACAATATTAGAAATCATCGACCATTCGGGAATTATTTTGCTTGAAAATTAATGCGCCTGTCATTTGACCATCTTTACGCAATGATCTCACCTGATTTGTTCGGCGTAAGTGTACATACGTTATAAAGGGAAGTAACCGCTTCAAAAAAGTGGACTACTTTCAGCATTTGCAATTAACAGCATTAGAGTCTGAAATTTCGCTACCATTATTTGTTTGGTCTGACTTCCCAAACAAATAAAAACTACCTGTGTTTTTGTATTATTTTGTCCACTTCATCGTGGTATTTCGTGAAATTATAAGACTTCTTAATGCATTAATATTTCAGTTTTATAGCAGAAGTTAATTCTATTAGCATTACAGCATTTGCCTTCAAAATGGACAGAAATCGGAATTTATAGGATTATATAGATGTTACAAGATTGTTGCATAGTTGATACATTTGTTACAAATGAGATTGAAATGATAGTTTCACTCGTAATTTTTTCAAGTGTTATAGGTTGTTTAAGTGCTACAGGATAAGCCTTAATTATGGACAGATATCGGAATGAATAAGGTTACATAGATGTTACAAGATTGTTACATAGTTGTAACAGCATTGTTACAAATGTTAAGAGAGTTGAAAATGATAGGAAAAATTCCCACAAAAATGTTACAGGTTGTTATAAGCGTTACAGCGTAGCCCTTTAAAATGGACAGAAATCGGAATTGATACGGTTACATAGATGTTACAAGGTTTTTACATAGTTGTTACAGCATTGTTACAAATGTTCCAAGAGTTGAGAATAAAATGATAATTTCACACAAAAATGTTACAAATGTTACAGGTTGTTACAAGTGTTACAGCGTAGCCCTTTAAAATGGGCAAAAACTGGAATTGATACTGTAACACAGATATAACAAGGTTGTAACATACTTGTTACATCATTGTTATAAATATGTATATTTTGAAAACTGTAACAAGATACCAAAAAACAAAGCTTTTGTGAAATAAGAATGATAGTATTTTGAGGCATAATTGGACGAAATTAAATTTACTACTATATACTCGAATGACCTTGGCATTTAAAGTTATTTACCTTAACACATTATTTGTAAACATATTTGGATCAAACTATTTCCCTTTTACAATCATTATAATGATTTTTTATAATAATAATAACTCGTTTACGTCATCGATATGCTCTTCCCGCAGAATGATCTTCAGTGTCGGGAACAGAAAGAAATTGCAAGTTACGAGGTCGGAGCTCAAGGCCGGTTGCTCGAGTACTTCGAAGCCCAGTTTCCTGATTGTGTCCTGTGTTTTCTTCTGGAACCAACCAGTGCTGGTGTCAAACATGGTCGGAACACTATTAGAGCTTGAACCCATGATCAGCGGGCTGAGAGGCAGACACCTTAACCACTAGGCCACCTTTCCCCTAATTCTTGTTATGATGAGTTAATATGCAATTAGTATCCCAAAATATTTCGTACTTTTATGAACTCTCATAATGCATATACGACTTTGTAGCAAATTATAAGGGGATAACCTGTTTTAAAAATATAATGATATTGGAAAACGCTCTAAAAGTAGATAAAAAGTCTTTAAATAACCTGTATATGTCAACAAAATGGTAAATAAAATATTTATCAAATAGTGTTAGATAAGAAGATTGAGATAAATGGCTTTTTCTGTTTAAAAGGTTTATATATAATATCTATTTAACGCAGCGTTTACAAGCACATGACAGGTAACTGGCACAGTCCAAGAGATTATACGTTAATACAGATAAAGAATATATATATATCTGTACGTGGGGAAATTATTCAGAATGTCTAACCAATCGCATGCTATCTGTTATCGTAGAAACATTTTTTCTATTCAACACTTTAGCATGTTTAAGCATTAAATTTTAGATTTTTCAAAATATGGCTGATAAAAAAGAGTAGTCTATTATTTTTATCTAAGTACACAAGCACGGATGTCAATATTGATAAATTCTTCTAAGGCGACCAAATAAAACTATGTCAAGGTTTTTGAATTAAAAAAATGAAATGAACGCAAATTTCGTATATCTTTTATAAAGCCGCCCGGTCTCGAGGAGAGGACCACATAAGGATGTTGCAGCTCCTCGGACTAGCATTGATTGTGACCACGGCATGTAAGTTGTATTTTATGATTATTCATTTTATAAAGAGATACATGTAGCACTTAAACCACATAGAAAAAGTTTTTAAATTCGTAATTTGAAAATAATAGAAATAGAAGTATAGAAATCTGAGAGCAATGAAGATTTTGTTTGATTCAGACTGTTCCTGACAAATTATGAAATATATCAATTTATTAGTCTCACCAATGTACACAGTTAAATACATATAAAATAAATCAGTCAATGTACATTGCAATTTTTTAAGATTAATATGGGACTAAAAAGTTTAACTTCTAGTTACCTATCAAATCTTAGATATCCTTGCTAATTGGAACTTGACATGCAAACCCTTGTTAAAAGGAATCTACTTATATAAATATCTATAAGTAAATTAAAAGCATAGGGTATCAAGG
Organism: Ruditapes philippinarum; assembly: GCF_026571515.1. Classification (NCBI taxonomy): domain Eukaryota; kingdom Metazoa; phylum Mollusca; class Bivalvia; order Venerida; family Veneridae; genus Ruditapes; species Ruditapes philippinarum. The sequence continues at coordinate 136,587 of NW_026860906.1, forward strand.
GATCTTAAAATTTCAATAAAATAATCATAGAATCAAGTCACATTTCATCAAATCAGGTTCAATTTTTTTGCACATGCATTTTCCTATTTGTATATCTTAAACACAAAATAGTCATTTGAGACAAATGTGTATTGTGTGAATGTAATCATATTCTGTTCTGTATGTTAAACTTAATTTGGCAGTTAAAACACAATATCTGCAATAGTGCAAATATATCGTACTTTATCAATGTCTGAGGAGGTTTAGACAATACAGTTGTAACGTATTGAATAGTATATTTACAATAACATGATTTTCATCTTCCACCACGGTTTGATAATAGCCACACAATCTTTGTTCAACTGGCATACCATTGCGGATAACTGTAACCGTGTCATACGGACTGTTGCCAAAATACCCCTATCTGACTTTTTTAATACTATTTTACAATATTTTTAAATTTCAAAGATATCCAGCAAAATATATATCCAACCAATATCGCCATAAACAAGCATTTGGTGTATATATCCTTACATTAAAAATATATTGCGCATCTCTATTCTACACAGCATTGATAATACAAGACAATGTATCACAACAACATTCAGATAATGCATATAATTATTATTATTATGTGCAATCTGATTAAAATCAGCGCCTAAAAAACGCTGCGCTTTTGGATCTTACTTCCACCTCTAGGCAGTCACCTTCTCGTGGTCTTTCAAACAACCAATCACTGGCGAACATTCATAATTTTGGTAGCGATGCGAAACCCTAATTTAACCCTTGAAATACCAATACTGAGTTGGTAATTTCCACCATTTCTAGAACAAACATAACGTTGTCCATATAGCCGACAGGTAAACTAGCAAAGCAATTTTGCCCAATAAAAATTGAATTTATTATTTCAAGTAAATTTGTTAAAAATATTTAAAACATTTATTTTCTAACAAAAAGTCAACAATTTTTTTTAACTTCCATTGATAACAGTATTTTGATACTTCTTCTAATGCCTATCTGTAGAAACCGGTTTGATTGCATGGCTAAAATAGCTTTATCGGGTAATCCGAATTACAAAGAAGGCGAAACATATACGGTGGGCAACTTAAGTCAGATTGTGCACATGTGATATCTGGTATTATAGTTGATTCATACGTGTTTATATTTATCACACACCCGTGCCGATTTTGCGACTCCGTAAATATGGTATTGCACGGCCGTGCATATATTTTGACGTGACGTCATTAGCGTTATACAGACGCGCTAAATGTTAGCGTTATACTATAGGCGCGTCAATGAAAAATGACTCTTATTTCACTTTAAATGGTCTTTATTTTGGGCATGTGATAAATAGAATATTAAATTCGTGTAGGTTCATTACTAAATTTATTGCACTCGTTGAATGAATAATATTATGCTCGCCAGAGGCGCGTGCAATAAATTCAGTATTGAACTTACACTCATTCAATATCCGCTATATACTTAATGAAAGATACACCCATATGCTTTAGTTTTATCAATAAACATTACTTGTATCATAGTTTGGGGACCTTTCTGATGAAAATGTGTCAGAGTTAAATCGTATACATTTACATGCACAGTGCGTTAACTGGAGTGCAGGTATTAGTTACCCGCACTCCAGAGCATGCCCGTTGATTGGTTCATTTTTGCTGGGGCTTACTTATTGTGACGGAAGAGAAAGGGAAAGCGACAGAAATTTCATATTCAGATGTTCGTTCATTGGTTATTTTTTGTGGGGTTTCATATTGTGGTATCAGGGAACGTGTTTGTATGTTTGACTATGATACAAAGGAGAAAGAACATCAAAACACTCGGCAATCTGATTTATACTCGGGGGCTACGCCCCTATGGAGGGCGATCGTTGCCAAAATTCCAGACATGTAATGTGTTCCTTTTGAAAACTACTTTTGAAAATGCGAACATGTATGTCTAGCATTTTTTATTGTATTCGTGCACAGCAAATGATATGCCTCTTAATCTAATCTTTTAATTGAAGGCACCCGCTTTTAAATAACAAGTTTACATGTAAATCTTAACAACTGACCTAACAATGAGAACAACAACATATTTACAAGTTCGTATCTTACATTGCATATAATACATAAGCATGTTTATACACTTGTAGGTATCTATCTGAAGCTGAAAAATACAAATGAAATGTAAAACTCGAATACAGAAAATATAATTTAACAAAACGTATTTCCAGTCGTAGAACTACAACAGTACGTTTACACATAACATGTTTAAAATGACAAAACTAGATTCACAAAGTTAAACGATTTTAAGTCATGCATGACGCCCCGCCCCTCTCTGAGTATTTACGATCTTCTATTACGGAAATGCACGGACAGGTATAATACCCGTCGACTCTCCTATTTCTCAATAAAGTGAAGGAAAACACGGCGTCCATTCTAACTTTTTTTTTCATTTTATAAAAAGTCAAATATTTTTGGTATCAAATGAAAGATTACTCCATAAGCTTTCTATGAGTGCCTCGGAAATAGAAATGAATTAAATAGATGTATTGAAATTTTTGTTTCAAAATTTATCATTTTTTCACTTGAAAATAACACTCTCGAATTGGTAAGAAAAACACGGCGTTCCCTCCAAACTTTTTTTTATTCCGTAATCAATTTTGATAATTTTGGATTGAAATAAAAGTGTGTTACATACGCTTTATGATATATATATGATTATATAATGCCTAAAAATAAAAATGAATTAAATCAAAATGAATTAACTTTTCGTTTAAAAGTTCATCTTGTTACTTTCTGTAAAATAGAGAAATTAATAAACCCTAAAGAACGCTCAAAACGACAAAATTGAGAATGTTGCAGGCTCGGTTTGATTGAGCCTGTTCATGGACGGTAATGGAAAGAGCAAGTTAACGTCCACGCCCCTAGCACCGGCTTAAGTAAAATTCAACATGAACTGGTACAATTTTGAATTTTAAAACATCCACAGATGTGTTAATATGGCGATTATCATGGAACCTTCAATGTGACACGTAAGTGCCATACCGTGAAAAACGGCATATGGTCCCCAAGTAAAAAAATCAACACACACTCTGAAATTCAGTAAGAGAAACATGGCGCCCTACTTACTTTTTTATTTCTTGGTCAATTTTGATAATTTTAGACTCAAGTAAAAGAATTCTTTATGAACTTTCTATTGATGCCTTAAAAATGAAAATTAATTACGTAGAAGTATTAAAAAATTTGTTTCAAACTTATCGTTGTGAATTTTTTCTCTCTTAAAACCACACTCATATATTCGGGGAAAAAATCACGTCGCTTCCTTTAGATACTTTATTCAAAAAAGCAAATGAATATTGAATGAAAGTTAAGACCATAAGCTTTGAACAAGTTTATTAAAAATTTGGAAACAAAGTGATCCCTCGGCGGAAGCATTAATCACAACAAAATTACATAAGAATTGCAGACTCGGTTTGATTGAGTCTGTACATGAGGGATTATGAACGAGTGCTACATCCCTCACGCCCCCTAGCACCGGATTGAACGGTACTCAATTCTCAACACTTAATAGCGCTGGCATCGATCAGAAAAATATAACAACACTGAAGTGAAGTACGGGGCAACTTTTTACAGCTGCCACACGGCACTTGACACCTGCTGCTGTGAAGTAAAAAAATCTTGAAACAAAGTGATCCCTCGGAAGCATTAATCACAACAAAATTACATAAGAATTGCAGACTCGGTTTGATTGATTCTGTACATGAGGGATAATGAACAAGTGCAAAAAGTTTTTATTCATACTGAAAATACCTTATTAAAGATTGTACATATATGCTACGGATAAGTATTTTCTTGATTTCGGAAAGGAAATCTCGGTGGCCGCTTTAAAATCCTATTTTAGCAAATACTTGCATAGTTTTTGTTGAAAATGAAATTTGTGCCCATACATTTTTCAATGATACCAATTAAAATATTGGATGGTTTTTAGATTATCAATAAAAAAATTATAAAATTACTCCCTTGAAGTTGGTCATTTTCCCCAAAAAAATTCCAAATCGCCGATGTTTCTCAGGAATATATGATGAACAAGATCAACAAGGAAAGGCGGCTTTCAATGAACGCAACCCCACATGACCCAGCAACAAGAACAAGTGGCAAGGAGCCCAGGCGGACCCCAAACAAAGCACAGGACAGGGCACTAGGCAGAGCACGGACAGGCTAATCACTAAAATGATAAATAATTTGTAACTGATAAGAACACGATGTTAAATAATAAGTTAATGCATAAGTTATCTTCATCATAAATGGTAATATCAGCAATTTTCAAGTGATGTTGCTAGTGACAAAACTGTTGTAACAAATGTAACAAATATATGTTATGAAAAATGCCGTATGTTGTCCTTCAGTTTTATTTAGAAATATGGGAGAGGCGCCGTTTTAAATAGAAGTTCGTAAATACTCCGAGAGGGGCGGGGCGTTATGCTTGACTTAAAATCGTTTAACTTTGTGAATCTACTTTTGTCATTTTAAACATGTTACTGTGTTAACGTACTCTTGTAGTTCTACAACTGGTAACAGGTTTTCTTAAACTCTATTTTCTGTATTTAAGATTTTTTTTTATTTGTATATTTCAGATCTATAAGTGTGCAAACATGCATATGTATTGCATGCAATGTAAGATACGAACTTGTAAATTTGTTGTCGTTTTATATATGTAAACTTGTTATATAAAGGCGGGAACTTTCAATTAAAAGATTAGATTTAGAGGCATATTATGTGCTATGCACGGGTACAATAAAAATGGTAGGCATACAAGTTCGCATTTTCAAAAGTCATTTTAAAAAGGAACACTTTACATGTCTGGAATTTTGGCAACGAACGCCCTCCATACGCCCCCACGTGCAAATCAGATAGTCTCGTGTTTCGATGCTTTTTCTATTACTAATATTCCTTGGGCAGTCTGAGCCACATTTTAGTAGTAATAGAATAATCTAGATGTTCGGTCAATACAATACCAAGATATTTATACTGTGTAACATCACGTATTCTAACTTATAATCTATGAGTAGGTCTAGAAATTGTAGAATGTTGGAGTTAGGTGGATTAACAGTAATGAAGATCATGTCTCATACTTTGAAGGTCAAATAAACTTTTGTCAACATCATCGGCATATAACAGGATTGGTTTATAAAATTTACACCGATGAGGAACATAACGTTTCTTCTTTAACCAGTAATTATTTGCTAAAGAACTAAAAAACAATATTGACTTGAAACATCTCAAACCTTTGTTTCTCTGTGTTTTGGTAAAAATGTTTATATCTTTTGCGACAACAAGTGTTTGATTGCTTCATAACAACCACCCGCTAAAAGCGTTTCTGAGTGTGTGTGTGTGTGTGTGTGATGGTGCGTGTGGTGGTGCGTGCGTGTGTGTGTGTCAATGACATACATTTACCTTTACTTGCCATCGTTTATGACCACTCAAAATATGTTCATAATATGTTTAGTTTCAAATTTATATTCTTTTCATATCAGTAAAAAACATTACCTTTCGTATCGGAGGCATTTTTATATCTCACACGCTCAAAGATTCTGTCTAAAATTACTTCTTGTCAGTGTCACATTTTTTGGTATTGAACAAAGGCATATTATACAAAGGTATTATAAATCTATTTTAACCCTATTAGATTCCATAATTTCATGTCTTAATTCAAAATATATAGATCAAACTAAGATTTAATGTATTCCTTTGTAGTTTGTTGTAGTTGGGAGTCATGGAGTCAATGCAGCCGTTCATGTGGTGGCGGCAGTCAAACTCGTTACGGATATTGTGGTATTTGGTGGGGACGGCATTCCGAGACGCAAAGTAGGACATGCAATGAATTTTGCTACAATAGCGGCTCCTTTTACGGGGGTCATTGTCACTGCAGTGCTTGGAGATCAGGATCATGTTGTCAAAGTAAATAAAATATTTCCAACAATATGTATTAAGTGCTTCTCAATTGTACAGTTTGGTTTTTTTTCATAATATTAAAAAATAAATAAGCAACAACAACAAAGCAGTATAATTTATCAGCACCTTACTCTTTGCTTGGAAAATTGTAGCTGAGCAGTTAACAGGAAGGTTTTCACCTCCGTTTTGGATACGAATAGGTTTAAGAATAAAAAAGTTTTAACTCTTAACATTTTTAGTAAAACATAAATATTTTCTACTCCTATATAATAGCAAAATAGACGACTATGAACGAATTACTTTATTTAAATGTGTTCAGGTAATATTACTCAAACGCGATGCGTTCAAAGTGGCGCCGAAACTGTTTAGCAACTCATAACACTTCATGTCATTTTGTTAATACAGATAATTTAAATGTAAAAATTGTTTCCTCTATTATCATTTGAAGAAGGATTGTATTGAGTTCATTCATGGTTTTATCTTTTTGCAATAACAATTATACTGTCAGCATGTCCTGATATCATTCCGGTAAATATGAATACATGTGCGACCATAAAAAACAATTTAGTTTTATATGTAATTAAATATTTTAAAGAGCAATTAAAGTTTTACAAAATAATTTTTTGAAGCTTGCAGACATATAAACATTGCCCAATGTAAACATGGCAAACAAGACTGTGGCGGAAGTCCTGACAACATAAAATGTACAGAGTGCGAGAGATACTACGTACCTGCAGGCTATGGACATGGATGTAGTAAGTACACATTCTATTGGGATCCTCTAGATACATAAGCACTAACTGGTAGAAAATAAATAAATAAAATAAATATTAAAATGATTTAAATTAAGATTAAAACTTTCATTTTATATGATAATATTACATATGTTATGACTTTGCAGAGAGATGCCAGCATAATTATGTTGTCGATAGGGGTGTACCAAAATGTGCATGCAAAGATGGCTTTAAGCTCTCTTCAAATGGATATTCATGTTTTGGTAATGTTATTTTCTTTTTGTATGAAAAGACCATTTCTATCAATTTAAATGATAACAAAGCGCAAATAAAAAATGAGGATGACAAACAAAAGTACATTTGTAAAATGGAAAAATAAATTCTTAAAATATATTTAATCGCCCAACAAGTCAAATTTAAAAGAAAAATTGCCGGCTTGGTTTGATTGAGCTTGCTCATTGTTAGTAGTAATTAGTAATAAGTGCAAGCTACTGTCCGACAGCGTCGTATATCACCGACCTACTTAACACTTAAACTTGAAAGACTGAGGTTAAATTTGGAAACATCCGCAGATGTATTCATGGCATATTTTAAGCAAAACGTTCGTCTACGAAAAGCTGCATATATTGCCCAAGTAAATTAATACACGTGTGCTGAAAATAAAACAAATGACAAAACTAAAAAGAATGAAATTTTGAAGAAGATTGGAGTAAATGAAGCCTACATATCATAGACGGACGTAAAAATATAAAAATAAGAAGAATGCAATATATCCTAAGGGTAATTGCACTGTATGCAAGGTTGAATAGAATAAACAGAAACAAAAAACAACAACAAACAATAAACACCACAAATACAATAATAATGGCAATTAACGATAACATATGATTTTCTTTACGGAACGAGTTTTAAGAATTAATTTCCAGTGTGTTTTTATCAAACATATAATGTACTGGCATCTTGGAATATTATTAAAACATGCCTTGATCAGTTAAATCATAATATGGAATCTAATGCTGAAATTATACTATCTATCTGTTGTTTAGATGTAGATGAATGTGTCGTTGGCAACTCACATTGTAACCAAATATGTTCAAATACTGTTGGATCCTTCAAATGCTCCTGCAGACAAGGCTACACCCTCGATTCTGACGGTCAAACATGTTCTGGTAATTATAATTAAAAAAAGTGTTTAGTGAAGACAAAAGGAAATGACTGTAGTGTTTTTGTTTGTATTTTGAATTGGCGTTTCATTTTTCATTTGTTTTCAGTATGTTTTTGTAAATACTTAATGGTTTTTCAGTTTGTTTTGTAATTTCTCTTTGTTATCGTTTCTGTCCGTGAAAGGATTGCTTGGAGATGAGATGAAAACATAAACTACTTTTATGAATGACCTTATAGATATAGACGAGTGCCTAACTGGAGTGGCAAAATGTGAACAGAAATGTATCAACTTGCCGGGCTCCTATAGTTGTTCTTGTCGTCCAGGATTTACATTATTGCCCAATGGCTCTTGTACAGGTATGCTCGATAAAAAATAAACGATTTTGTATTCGAACACGTAAACCACTGTAATGCATCTCGCGTGTATGTTAATCTTAAATTTAGTTGTTGCAATGGCTATCGTCTTGATAAAATTTTATCAAATTTCGAAATCACATCAGAACGTTGCATTACCGTCTTGGATCTCATGCTTAAAATATATATGCGTCGTCCTAAAGAGTTAAAATCATCATACGCTTTGTATATTTACTGTAAAATTAATAGCGTAATGTTTGTAAGTTCAAACAAACATCATTTTAATCAAATAATGATCTTTACAGACATCCTATTATACATGTACTTATTTTTACTCAAACTATAGATTGTTTTTTTTTTTGTTATTTCCTTGCTTTTTGTAGATATAAATGAATGCAGCAGAAACAATGGCGGTTGCATGCAAAATTGCGTAAACGAACCAGGATCATTCCATTGTGAATGCCGCGACGGATTCAGACTGGAGTCACAACAATTGTCATGTGTCGGTAAATATAACTTTAAAGCACTTAACATTGTCAGCTGGAGTGATTGATTTGCACCTGGAACGGAAAGGGAAGCGTGACTCAAATGGCTTAATATCATAAGCAAATATGATAAAATTACAGTTATTGGTGCTCACGTCATGAATTGTCCTTATTCTGTCTGGGTTGTTGTGACACTTGTGCTGAAGATGACGACTGCCTCGCTTAATGATTACCTTTTTGACCTATTTCTACAACCGAAACGATCAGTTGTGTACTGAATTCCGCATAACATTCACAAAACATGCAATTTATATGTCAATGTTAAGTGTATCTTAGACCAGTTTTTGTTTTTAGATATTGATGAATGTAGCGAAGGAACATCAAGGTGTTCGCAAACATGCCGAAATGTACACGGATCATATACATGTAGTTGCAGTCAAGGTTTCAGTCTTAAAACTGATAAATATACTTGCGATGGTAAGCCAAAGTTATGCTTATTTGATGTTGTCATTCAAATTCAATTTCTTTCACAGTAGCTTACTAATATATTCCCGAAGATCAATTAGGATATAACAGGTCAATATTATTAAATGCCATTTATATAAAGTGTACTTTGTAATCATATGTTATATTTGTAATATATTTGTAACACCACTTACATGCATTTGTTTAAGATACTGATGATTGCATCGGCGTTATATGTCAAAATGGAGGATCATGTCTTGACAACATTGGTTCTTTCACGTGTTCATGCAAGAAAGGTTTTACAGGGAGGAATTGTGAAAATGGTAACTGCAAAAATATTTCAACTTTGTTTCGTTTTAGACTGTTTGTTTGAGAAGAGAGATTTTAAACTTACACTATAAATGATCTTGTAATTTCTCTTTTCAATTTAAGCTATAACACAGCACAAACAATGCATAACGTCCTCTTTGAAGAGTATTCAAATAGGCTTGAAGTACTATCATTTGCATTGAAACTAAGAGGCGTAAGTTCATACCCCAGATGGGTTAACTTTTGTATTCTTTCAGCATCATTTATGTGTCTTTGAGATCCCCCTTTTTGTATAGTAAAATTGTTTACTTTTTATTTCATAATTATAATAGGCATTTATTGGTTTAAAAGAATGCTGAATAACAAATATGGTGACATTTCCGCATATTTCCAAAGTCTAATAAAATAAAAACGACACGGTAAAAGTATGAGATACTTTATAAAATCAACCAATTATTTTGAAGGAACTTAAGTAAAATTTGAAGACAGCATCACTTAGGCTGTCTTAGGACTAAAATGGTCAAACAAGTGTTTAAATTGGGTGGGGCAGGGTAACGTATTTCATACGTAATTTATATTAGAAACAATCATATTTCTTGGGAGAGTTGTTAGCTGAATGGTACAATGGTGTATAATGTGTTTATCTTATCTTAAGACAGAAAGTCATAAGGGTGATATTTTAGATTATTATGAGTTTCCTCATATCTGAACAAGTGGCGATCTATGGTCCAAGCTATAATGGTACATTATTATTTGTTTTAAAAAAAGCGTCTTTGTAACTGACCTATGTTGTCAATTATTACAATTCCTTATATATTGAGGGAGACTTTAACTTGATACACTGTTTTGGTCAATTGTGTTGAGATGTGCACCCATGGCCGAGTGGTTTAATGTCGCTTACTTCTAAGCACTTGCCGTAACCACTGTTATTTTCAATCCCGCCAGGGACTCTGAATTCGTTCATTTGGGGAAGCTACCCGGCGAGCAATTAGATCATCGCTGGTTCCGTTCTACTTAGGTGCCCTGAGGTCTTCCTTTACTAGTAAAACTGAAAAAACGCCATATTACATTAATTGCGTTGGAACGTTGACGAAAAGCCCAACCTAACAATTACATCGAGATAATCTTGCCACTTCAAATAAAAGATTTTTGATTAACAGTTTAACAACATCAAAACCCATATCGTATGAAGAAGCATGAACTCATTTAAGTTTTTGTTTTTCTTAAATTTAAGATTTCCCTTTTTTGTTTAGTTATCATACATTTTAACAAAATAAAAATATCTTAGATATAGATGAGTGTGAGGGTTTTCTACATGGTGGATGTGAAGACAAGTGCGTTAATACTATCGGGTCTTTCCGGTGTGAATGCACTGGCAATACAACTCTGAACAATGATGGTATCTCTTGTACAGGTATAAACTAAAATAAACCGTTATTTTGTAAACTATTCAGTAATAAACCGACTACATTGTTATAATCATCATCTAATTTTGTTTGATTCACAGTATTAACAAAAGGGTGACAGAGATTAATAAGTAATAGAAAGAGAACCGAAACACTATCTGTTTGTGTTAGCTGTGGTTAAATGAGATGTACAAATGATTTGAGGAAGAATGTAAACAATTTAAAAGCATGTATACATCGAAACAATACTTTGCTTAAGTTGTCCCTGTTTTCTATATGTATTTAGGGACACGTGATCAGTTCATTGGAGAACAACTGACATTGAATAATAACGAAATTGATTTAAATAAAAATGTAGAGGAATGTATGCAGTGAAAAGGCTGCTTTTTTGCAATGTCATCTGGTGTTGAGTAGAGATGTAATAATTTTGTAGAATCTCAAACTGTATACAATTCTATTTTTAGACTTTGATTTTTTAACTCTGTACAAAATCTATGATATAATGGAGATCAGTTATATAATATACACTCTGCAATTAATCCACTTGCCTGATTTTGGTATACGATTTTAAATGAAAAAGTCTTTTAACCATTAAACAAAATGATATGACCCAATTACAAGAAGTAAAAACATTATTCAAATTAGACATATAATATTTGGTATAATAATATGGCTGATAGCAACCAGAGTTAAATAAAACGATTTGATTACAACGATGTAACGATGTGCCAAAATATGATTTTGTTTTCCCTCTGTTCTATTTTATTTTATCTTTTAAGAGTAAGCGCCATGGAATATATTGTTTATTTTTTATGTCAGTATCCTATTTATTTTACATTTCATTTTGTTTAGACATCTATTTGAATGTTTAATGTTTGTATGTGAATAATGTTCATGTACAATTCAATGATTTTTTAAGGCGGAGAGAAAACAGCAAGCGTGTTTGCACGACACGGAATAGCTCGTCAACTTTTACCCCGTGGCTGTTCAACTATCTTATTGACAAAATGTACGGGTGGTAAAACCGTTGATATATTTATGTCTTCCACTTCGCCTTGGTACCAACTAAAGTCAAACGAAAACATCATTTATACATTTGGAATTGTCTTTGTGGAAGTGAACAAGCTGTCTCTACCAGTTTCTATTGCCGGTATGGAAATTGATAAAAGTAACGACAATTTTGCTATAAAAATGGGATCACTTGCAAAAAATGAAAATGATGGTTTAAAAGTTGGAAACGAAAGAAGTTTCGATTGTCTTAACTTTGCTATAACTCCACGCGATATCCGTGACTTTCTAATGTCTTCGTCTTTTATGAAAACGGTTTTCCAAAATATCGAGGACATTTTACCTGACTGGCTCAAGTTTTCACAGTTTGGAACGGAAATTCTTAATTTCCATGATTTACATACAGAACTTCTACAGGGCAATGAAATAGAATCTGGTACATGTCGCGGCGCACCTGTATATGAAAATCGGTTATACACGGTGTTGAAGTTTGGTAGTAGTTTTTCTTTAAGTTTATATGGGAATGAAGTCGTTTTACCAAAAGTGACCACAAATGAACAATTTTGCTTAATCGTAGACATTTGTCAAGATTATGGGGGTTCGCTTTTCCTGATTATTCCTAATGAATCAAGAGATATGCTAAAAAAGTTTAATATAATTGATCAATTTACACGCAAGTACGGGATTGAAATACAGCCTGCTGGAATTGGTGTTTCCTTGCAAAATCATATCAATGTGAAGAGTACAGCAACTTCCCTTCAGCTTTGGAATGGAGACCAACTATTCAACTATCAGTAAGAAGCTATATTTACATAGTAATGTCATAATCAATAATCTTTCATTCTTTATATTTGTATAATTCCTTCTTTAAAGTGGTATGTTTCTTTATAGATCAATATCCAACAGAAATTACAAGGCATAACGCTCAGTTTTTATCAAGGCAAACAGAAAAAGAGATTGAGTAACGGACACTTATGTTAATTCGAACCAAATAGTCATATCTTTACTTTAGCACTGAGCTACTATGCAAGGGCTCTTTGTCGGTGGTCCTGTGTCGATAGGATATGCTTGGGGATGAGTTTATTAAATATCATCCTTCCATTTTCATATTTTTATGTCTTGGAGCTAATGTTTTCATAATTATTTGTCCAATTAATCATTTTAATGATGTATTAATCAATTTAACCAAACAAATACGTGCATACTTTTACGTTTATTTTTTACGAATACTTATTTAATGCCTCCCGTTTAATTTTAAATAATATACGCATGTACATGTAACAATTTTACCGCAAAATCAAACGTACATGACCCTTAAAGAGTACTAATAAACTTCACCAATATCAACTGTCATCCCAGCCAATTAAAGCATTTCTTATAAACCATAAAAATACCACCGTAGAACATTTACATGTAATGAAGAGCTATATGTGTTTTCATATGGAAGTCTTTTCTAATATAATTTTGCTCTTTTTAAATAATTCTTGCGCACTTTACCCGTCACAGACTCGGAACAGTGTTTGGATAATGCAAATAAAAATGCTAAAACACATGCCTTATATGTTTTGAATTGGACAAGGGTTAAACATGTCAAATAAGCTTAATTTCAAAAGTTAAAGTTAAGTCAAGATCTAACGTAAAATATTTAAAGCAATCAAAGTGTACAGATATATCATCCCTAAACGATGATAATTACATTATTGACCTCGTTAACAAACAATAAACCGGCACCACTTCGAGTGAAATCTCGTATTTTGACAAGTCGGGACAAAACTGTGCTCACTTAAATATTGTACATTTTTATTTTACCAGAAATTAAACGTTGTGTAATGCCAAGTTAGATTATTTAAACGTTAATGAGACTGTTTTGTTTGAAGGGTAATGCCTGAAGCAAATTTATGGGTCGGTGGCACGGTAGTATGGACACCATTGGACAAGCTATTTTTTGTCGAACTTAAAGCCCCGTCGAATATCTTCATATCAGTCCCAAAGATAAAGAGCGTAAGTTTATTTCATGCTACTACTGTTTTCTAGCTTAAACATATCATCGAAATGATTTCAGAAACACTTTTCATAAATACAAATACTCTTGTGTAATTGGCAGCAAAATACGAGTGTCTGAATACATAAACATTTTAAACCGATATGAAATGAAATAAACCGGTCTTTAAAAATGCAAATTCAGCCGTTGACCTTTCGTATCATATGACTACTCGGAAACCCTACAAGTTATAAAACAATCCGGATAAACTTCTCATGTCTGTATATTCTACATGAATCTCACACTACAGATAATTGATGTTGATATCGAATTTTGTACATTTACTCTAATCATCTGAACTGATATTTTGTGTTATGTTTCAAGAAATATTTGCAATTTCTTTCTGTCAATAATTTTTTATGATAAACTCGACAGTAAAAGGAGTAAATTACCTTACTTTTTTAATTAACAATGTCTGATATGATGGCATGAGAGCGTAGTTTTAGGATTGAAGTAAGTAAGGGGATTTTGAAAATGCAAAGGCATGTTTAATATTAAAATCATGATACATGTAAATCGTTTGAATAAATAATTCAGAATATTGAAAAGGTTCACTATTTCAGATCTTAAGAAGTATACTTCTCGAAGAATGGAAGGTATATTTTAACATGGAACTTCTTGGATCCATTGGCATAAAATTCAAGCTTTTCGGACAAATGCATAAGATACAACTTAACGTAGTAAAGAGTGACATTCATGCATATGCTTCACTTGGCGGTATGTTTATAGGATGAACTTGAGCTGTTTTACTTAACGATGACTATTTGTATATCATATACCATATGTACATATTATGTTATCTTGTTTTCTTGATTCCTGCCAGTTTGTTTGTTTGGTTTTCTATTTTTACACGATTTAAACACATTTGCTTGTGATATCTCGACTGCCGATCTTTCGAACAGACTTTTCGAGATGAGATATGTTAACTCCTAATATCTTATGATGCTTTTGAATTCATTGTTTGAGACAAATGAAAATAAGACCCCATGCACGACATCAGTAGTAATGGAAAAATTACGCATCCTCCGAGAATCGAACCAGCAACCCCTGGATAACTAACCCAAAGCATTCCGTACTCAGCTAAACGGGTTAAACTTTCTATCAGTAATTAAGATAATGTTTATACTATTTAGCAAACAATATTGTAAACTGAAATTGAATTGTGAATTAAGAAGCTATATATTCTTAATACAACATTTTAGGTCTTAATCCAAGAAAATGGTGTGGCGTGAATGCAGACCCTCCGGGATTGTTTTTGCCAATAATAGTTGATATCGATCCATTTCAAGATATCCCATTTCTTAAAAATGGGCTCTATAATTTAGATAACAAAGTATATGCTTATTTTGCTACTGACCCAAGACCAAGTACAAACAGTATAAGTACTGCAAATGTAACATTAAATATTTTGGACCTAAAGGGGGCAGCAGAAATCTTTGTTAATACAACGATAAAAAATGTTTCCCGCTACGCCTCCCTTCTTCGTAACACATCAAAAGAAGTTCTTAGTCATTTAAAGAATACAGCAGCAAAATTTATACAAACGCTTGAGAATTTGTTGCAAGAACTACGTGAAAATAATGAACACGTGTTTACTAACTTAATTGAACATATATCCGATGTTTGGGCAAACGGATGGAGTACTCTCAAAAAGGACGCTGAAACTTTATGTGGTTCAATCAAAGGCAATGCAGTTATAGCAAACTATAATTTTACGAACCTAATAGACCGTGAACTTCTTCATTTGAAAGATAACATGCACAACATTATTGATAAAATATCTTCACAAATAATGCGACTGTATAAAAATCCAAGTGGGTTTGGAATCAGATATAAGGGAACTCTAACCATTTTTTCTAAAATTCTGGCCTGGATTGAACTTCGTCTATTCGTGATACAAGCTGTATGCACGCGTTTTCGGGGGGCCAAGATCTAATGAATTATCTAAGTGCAAACGTGCAGCTAAAGATAATATTAACGCGTTCTACTAATTATAATCTCAAAACGGTCATATAAAGTATCACCGTTTATCGAATGGATTTATGCTGATAGACTCGGCAGTAATATGACTACACCAAACAAAAGATTGCAACAATTCATTCAGAGACAAAGTGCTGGTATCCAAGCACAAGGGATACTTTACTCACTCCAAAACACTATTTGTCTAACGAACAACTTTCATTGGCTGAAGAAATTGAAGGTTTCCATTTGAGAGCAGCGAAAAAAAGAATATTGATACGATTGATATTTTAGGAAGGTTTACAGCAAATGGAGGGGACGACAATTCGTTCCAAGACAGTTACCTTGACGGACTCAGGAAACATATACAAAAGAGATCAGATGAAGCTATTGATAGAATTAGTTTGGTCCATAATTCGATGAGTTATGCTCAAAAAACTTTCTCAAAGGCCCAAGATTGGCTAGAAGCTAAAAAGTTTACAATACGAAGTGCGAATTCAGCATTTGATACAGCTATAAAATCATTGGATTATGCTAAAGATAAACTTGAAGATGCTAAAATTCCGTTTAAAAATGCAATAAGCAAATTAAATGATGCCCAAAGAAAATTAGACAGCTTGTGCAAGATTAAAACATGCAGAAAGTTGCATCCCTGTATAAACTGCGATAGTTTGTTCGCATAAAGTTGGTTTAAAAATACTACTTTCCATGTCTTCATTTTAACTAACTGTATGTTTTCTATACCGACTCCAATTGTTTGCATATAATCTAGATGCTAGGGCTGTAGAGGTTTAGCTATCAAATGGCTTTACGAACTGCAAATAACGTTTTCGGTCCGTCACCCATGCTGCATGGATGCTGCCTAAAACTATGTCTCCGCCGCCCAATCTGGTGTACAATGCAACGATCGTTTGAACATAGCCGAGTCGCTCTACCGACTTGCAAAGATAAATAGATAGACAAGGATTATCTTGAAGCAAATTTGCTCGTCGAGGCTGTCAAAAATCAGTTGCTGGGGTCTCATAGCCTAAATTTCTCATTTGAATAATGCATATCAGAGTTGACGATGTAAAAACGCGGGTTTGAATTGAAAGCATGTCGCATGATGCACACTGATCATGATAGAGAAATGAAAACATCATATTCAGACAAGGATTCAACAAAGACCGCTCGTGTTTAATTGGTTAACCCATGCACAAAGCATGCAGGCGCAAAGGGAACAATCGTTACAGTCTTACATGGTCGACTTATCGGAAAAGAACATATTTCAAATACGAGCATTATCTGACTTCATTATTTAATACGTAAAGTCAGAATAATGCAAATATATAGTACCCCCTCAGATGAATTTCGATTACTAAAAAGATACTATCCAACACTATTTTCCATACGAAGGATCAGAAAAATATTCACAGGTCACTATGAGAAATAGAGTAGAAGTTATTCGGAAAAAAATGCGCTTTAATGAGAATATATTTCATTCTTTCTGACAGATACCGGAAGTGCTTTCTTGAAATGCTCGAACGAAACTTGAAATGACCTCAAGACTGCGGTATCTACTAGATTTAATCTTTAGGACATTTTACTTGACTTGAATAGCGTCAAATTTCCATAAAACGTCGGCATATAATCACTGGATGCTGCATATCCCCTTTAATATGACTGTAGAGGACATAATATGTCTTAATGCGAGAGCTAAGTAAAATAGACACTGATCCCTACTTTCAACGTATCAAACAATGTAACTAATTATGCCAAGACGATCTCTAAAAGATCAAACAGAGGCATGCGAACAATGTGTATATTATACACTTTGCTTCTATGCGATGAAAACGCTTCATTGAGTATTCTTCGAGGGAATTGTATATTGCTTTCGTAAGTCTGTTGCTTCACTGTTGCTTACCTTTTCAACTTTACGGGTTATTGACGCGGCAAAATGTAACAGATAGGCAAACATCTATAAGTCTATAATATGGAACTGGAAGAACACTTCTGATCTCACGAAACACTTCATACACTGTAGGTAAACGTATTTTAGACCGTAACAACAGCAATGCAGAGGTCAATAAATGATATATAACATTATGATGATTTCATGTCGGAACCACAACAATATTGTTGATATGGCAACCACAACATTAACAAGGTAGCATCTTTATAACTCTTGCAACGCCACAGGATACCCTGCCTCACATTTGTGTACAGGTCAAATATGAATACTACACAACCACATACAGATATCTGTGATCAAAAATGTTTCAAAAACAAGACGAGAGTAAATATGCGTGTGTGGCAGGAAACGTAAGTTGGCCAATTCTGACACTCATATGCTGAAATATAGTTAGGGTAAGTGTTTTTCAAATATTATTGATTCATGCTAAGAAGGAAATGAGAACGGGAAGAAAGGAGAAGGGAGGGAGAAGGGGACGAGAAGACATTGCGAAGGAGAGAGAGATCAATAGAGAGAGATGAAAGAGAAGGAAAGAGATGCAAGAGAGCGCAAACAAATAGAAAAATAAAACCTAAAGAAAGCCAACACGTCCAAAATTGGGAAAATGTTCAAGCTCGTGGATTTAGCCTTTCATGACGTACAGTCCTAAAAGACAATCATCGAAGCACGAGACCAAAGTATCACTGCACTAGGAAATACATATTTTATTAAAATGCAGATCGTTCATAATACATTCCTTATTTGACCTATTTTATTTTTATATAGGACACCAAGTAAAAACAAACCAAATGCTCATAAATAACATTGGGTACGAAAGTAAGTAAACAGGATGAATTTCTGGTCTATTTCACTCTCGCATTAGTTAATTAAATAAATAACAAACATAAAATTGAATATTAAGCTTATCATCATACAGTTTATGCAATGATTGATAACGATAAGTTTTTCAGAATTACTATTCAAAGATTAATAACCACTATTGAACAATAAATTCTTCAACTCGTTAATGTCTAGAAAACATAATTCGGTACAAAACATTTGCAAACTAATTGCCGCGTGATTTGGGTTTCCTCTCTTTCTCCCTTCTACTCCATATTGTCGAACTATTAGAACAAATCTTTGGCGTGTTATTTGACGCCGGATAATTTGCATATCGCCATTGGAATTGCTTCGCGTTAACATACGTTATTTTTTCTAATTTCTACTTTGAACGATATATAATTATGTAATAAAGGAATTGTTGATTACATAATCCACTTATAAATATACAGCCTCAGGAATCAATATCATCAGATAAAAACAAACTGTACATTGAACGTAAAACAACCTTTTCACATTAATTAAAGAAACGTCGGCTCTTTTCAAATATTAATAGAATTCAAGTAGCCTCCATAATAAATTTAAAACAAAAATACATTCAGAAAAAATCCAGAAAACAAACACCGGAAAGTATTTCAATATGCACATCAATTCGAAACACAAGTTGAATTCAAAAGCGTCTTTTGAACATCCACAGAGTAAAAGACACTTGGTAAACAAAACATATATCTACTTATTGAGTTAATCTTAAAATGCCGTTGTTCTACCTTATCACATAACTATCTCCCATCAATCCTCTCAAAATCTTCTTTCAACAAATAGGCTTAGCAATATCATCTTTACAGTCAACTAAAAGTTGATTGTTATGACTTGAAGTATAAGACTTAAAATAATTTTGGGTGTAAGAAATTATTGCTGTTTTGTAAAATGACAAAGATAAACCACGCAGACTTTATAAGAACGAAAATAACTTACATCAACAAAATCTATAGACTAACTTAAACCATTTCTTTATACACTTGGGTATACATTTCCTTCTAATGATGAAGCATAATTTATTTGAAGTTTCTAGAATTATTTGACTTAGGTATATTATTCTCCCTGCTTGCTAATTGTAGTTGTAATTAATTGGCATCGATATTATGACTTCTTAAAATTAATTTAGTTTAATAAGCTTAGAATATTTGTGATGTCTGAATCCTGCATTCAACAATTCAATAATTGTTCTGGTTTGTTCGGGGTTGTTGGTTTTCTACTGGTCTTAACGGCCGATTTATGTACACTATCTCCTTAAGAATAATTAACCAATTCCTCAAATAACGACTACTTCACATATATCTGAATAACACGGGGTGGAGACAAAATTTGAACAAACCATAACTAGATCAATCCACAAAAATTATCGATAAAAAAAGGCCCCCGAACACAGAAAACAATTACAGATAACGGCTAAACGGCCAAAAATATTTATTGTTACTGTAAAACATTAAAAAGAAATGAATAAGCGCATCTCTGTTAATGGCATAAATTAATAATCACAGCATAAATATTATAACTCACCTAACTTACAGAGAGAACAGACCTGAGACGAAATAAACCGATTTGGTGAATATGCACCGAACACCGCTGTAACTCCAATAAAGGGCATTTCTTGATCTGTTTCCTTTGTATTTGATATGACACAATAGTAAGTTGCGACTGCTAGCTTTATACCCGAATATCAAATCAAAAGGTTTAAATAAGTTGTAAACAAATATAAATAAAATAAACATGACTATAAACAATACCAAATTATAGATATCCACATTACAGTGAACTTGTACATCAAGCAAAAAATTTATTCGGTCTTCAGGTCTTGTCAATAAAAGACCCTGTCATTTCACTAAATATAATTTGGTACAAATCGAAAGTTTCACCCATCCATAAATCATACAAATTTTCTGTCTCTCGATCAAATTTAAAAGGCATTTATTATAGTATTTGTATATAAAAACACGTGGCATCTTTCATGATAAGAGGTTTACCTCAGCTCCAAAATCGCTGAACTATGGCGAAATTCTAAAGGCAATGGCAAATCATTTAACTTTTTAAATGAAGATCTCTTGCAATCCATGGTCTTTGCCAAGATTTGTAGCACAAATCTTGATTTGGGTTGCATTTCTCTCGGCTAATTCACCGTCACCAAAATAAAAAAAAAAATTTACAGTAACAAATACAACAATAGCACATCCTCAACTAACTCTTATTTGTCAAAACAAATGGAACTCCTCGATCGCCAGAATTTCTCAACTTCAAAAATAACATTTGAATGTAAGGAATAATCAACGAGTCGGTTATATTTCTCGTAGACTACTTCGTTCCACTTTAACACCATCTTGAACATACATCGTTTCCTTTAGTCTACGGGTATTAGTGCTTTTTATGAAATCTTTACACGATTTGAATTATTAAACCATCAAAAACTGATAATAAGTCAATACCGTCAATATATACTAGAATAGATTCATCAACAAAAATATATGTACAGCCATACCTAAAGACAAGGAATCAAACACCGGTATCAATGCAACCTACCTTCAATGTAACACATACAACCAACAGCATCTATTAATACCAAGTAGATTATCATCTATTTCCCAAAACCTTCCATGTTCTCGTGTTTTTCACAATCTTCTACATATACGTTCTAGATAAATCATATAAGAACGCTCCTCGATAGAATCGGAACGTTGAGGGGGTTATTTTGGATAAAATATGTAAAAATCAAGTTGACAGCTATTCTGTTCTAAGAAATAATCAATGCACTTTTAAAGAATACCTCACTAAACGAAATAGTACCGTGAGAAATACAAATTAAATTTTTTGCAATACTTTTTATTAATTCTATATTTTAAAATTCTTAATCCCCTCACATATATTAAGATAATTTCTTAATAACTATAATATATTCGACACATAACAAATTTTTTGTTGAAATGCAACCAAATCCAGAAATACCCATAATTATGCTCACCAATGTCGCTACACATTACTGTTTTCTAATCAATAGCATTGAATCTACAGTGTATATTAATTGTGCCCGAAATGAGGATCACTGCCAAGCTGTTAAAACTTAAATATAGGCCGATGTATGGAGGCCTCTCAAGAAGAACAAAAACAATAGTCTTCAAACTTGTGCAAAATCCCAATAGCCCGAAAAATTGTATAGATGTCGTCTGCAGACGTTCTTAAAGACATAAATCTAGATCTATCCTAAAACTTTAATATTATACGCCTAATTAGATTAGGTAGAGTTAAAAGCCCCGTCCCACATCTTCACACCAACAAACCGCGGACATAGAATATACTTTTCACCCAAATACACAAATTAGCGAATGCCATAAACTAGGGACACCAATAATGGTCTAACGCGTGACTTCCTAAGAAAATCAAGTGATGCGAAAAAGCTCTGTGGCCTAAATTTAAAGCAGAGCGGGCAATATCACGTCCAAAGCGAAGTAAATATATAACTCCAGCAGCACTAAAGTCAAGGGCAAAATCAATTTCATTGACATTTATCCCGAAATTGGTATAGACATTGAGAGATCAGCCATACCTAGCGTTCACAAAACTTTTGCAAGACATATAGCAAATACTCAGACACAATGCGCCACGGCCTTTGATAACTCAACTTATCAGAGATCAACAGTAGAGTCATAATCTGAACAAGATAATCCCAAACACACCAGAAATGTCACGCCTACAGTACTCGCTTCGCAACAGAATGACTAACCAACAGCGAACGCCCACTTATACTGAACCTTTGTAACAAAAAATCATCATAAAAAGAATCTAAAAGCAGGCCAAAATATCTGGACACACTCTTGACGACCCGTTTTAAACAAACAGTCGCAAACGACAAGAATAAGTCCCCGCGAGGCAAAGGTCCTTTCGTTGAAAAAAACAATTTTCGCATCTATTCAATGTCTACGACGTAACACGGTATTAAATCAATACGCAGATACGTGAATAATAAACACAATAAATGTGTACTAGTAAGCACTGCGTGGCAGAACAGAGACTACGAACATGCTACACAAAGTACTTTTAACATCGAAGAATAAGTCAAATTCGAAAAATTTAGTTATAACTTTATTGCAAAAATGTATAAATTTAACCGTAGCAACGTCAAAATTCGCAAAAATTTGAAATAAAGCCACACTTCTTATCTGACTTGATAAAAGGAACAGTCTGATAATATAGCTTATAGCTCGAATATTGCCGGAAATTTTATTCCATGCTGAAGGCCTATTCAAGCAACATCTGAAAGATTTTACACATTAAAGATAAATATTGAGTCTGGAATATTTCTTGGTCTAAAACAAAGATTATATTACTTAGATTTTTCAGGATGAGTGAGAAGTATTACATTTTTGTTCAATTGATTCAAAACTTGATATCTATGATTTATAAATGTACCAGGATATAATTTATCTATAACTAGTGTCTAAAGGATACATAATGAAATCAGGGGTAGGCCGGTACTCTTTTAAAAGACTGATTCTTATTAAATGTTGAATGCTAGAATCCAATAGTGATATGTTTATGAAATAAAAATTGATTTGCATCATTTTTGAAAACAATGAGCGACTTGTGATATAGGATTACCGTCTTATTACCTTCCACGTATCCAATCATCGTTTTAATGACTGAGATTTTTCAATTTTGAAAAATGATCGTTTGATAAATGTTCTTGTAATAACATTATTGTATCTCAGCGTATTGTTAATGGTCACCTTCACATAGCCATCTTTACCTGATTTATTAAGCTTGTGATAACTTTTGTAACAACATTTTTTTGAATTTAATGATCTTTCTACATGAATTCAAACTGTATGAAATAGAAAAAATAATCCAACAAAAGAAACTCTCTGAATAACAAACAACATTTAAAGAATTTAGAAACAGGTAAAAGAAAATGCTTTTAATTCAAACAGTCTATTGTAAATAGGTTGTTGTTAAATGCACTTTAAATGAGCTAACTTTCCGTTTATTCGACTATGTTTTTCGCACATTTTTCAGTCTTCTAATGCAAGTTCTTGATGTAGAGCATTTATGTTCTGATGGCCATTCGTAATAGCGATTATCATCACTGAACTATTGTCCGTCAAAAATCAAGACTTTAATGCGCCGAAACGAAATAAAACTAAGTATTCTAACGTTAAGGCCTTCCAAATGAAAAATGATAAAAAATCGGGATTAGAAAACAAGTCCAAAAAACAAAATTAGCAAAATCAAATAAACGGTACATAAATATCACGAAATCAGAAATATAAATCGCAGATAATGTTTGCGCATATTATTTGTAACATTCAGCTACAGTTACCTTTCAAAACATTAACCCATGTACAATAAACAATGCGTACTCTCTTTACAAAAACCATGGTTTGCCTCAACAATAAAGCCGAGACCGCCGATAATCAATCGCACTAAGAAAGATTCATTCATGAAAAACGACCAATACAAGTTGCCAATATGGTAATCTCCAAGCTAGTCAAACAGTAAACAGTAATAAACAATACAATATATAATAACATTATATATATAATATGAACAGACCACCATGAAAAAAAAGAAAAGAGACAAACTTAGAGAATTGCACATTCTAGATAAGGCCCTAACGACTCTTCTGGAGAAAAAATCTTAATATAATCCGTTAAACGCCAAATTCAAACACAAAACTCACCCGACTCGGAAACAATTTATAATAGTTAACCGATAATCGGGAATAACAATATAACAGAAATCGTGACATCACAGATCCCAATTGTAAAATCAAAACAGAAATTTTAAAAGTGAGTATACTCAATAGAAAAAATAATAAAATGAGCTGGTAAACTATTATGTAATTCCAAATGCGACTATCTTCCTCTCTCAAGGATTATATATAAATATACGCTAAAAAGTACAAAAGAGCTTTATGGATTCCATTTTGGTGCATTTTTAATAAAGTTTTGATTCGGGAATCACTGACGTGATTGTTGGATTAATCGTACATCGTCCCGTTTATCAAAGAAAGGTCGTCACTACTCTAGTAATATGCCAATAACTTACTAGCTTAATTTACGGCGCGTATAAATGAAAAAAATAATTTTAACTAACCAATACATTTTAAACGAAACCAAAAGCCGACAATTTAGGGCAAAATATTAATCAACGAATCATGTTGCTTCACCTATAAAGATATTTCTCATTGATAAACTTAAAGCAAAAAAGAAAAAACAAGTTTTGTTCATTTATTTACTTTTCAGCCGCTTTTTGATTAAATATAGGCCGTATAGGCCTCTGGGAAAATTGCTTAAAAACGGGTATTAATGGCAAACTATTACAAATTATATATATTAATATGTACCAGACCACAACACATTTAAATCTTGTGTATCTATTAACAATAATTATTCTCGCATTTTTCAAGAGTTACTGTAGGGGTCCGTTCAGGGGAAAATTTGTCCCCAATTTCTATAGCTATTTACCTTAATGACCTAGAAGAACATTTGTCTCGCAATAATCAAGGCATTGATATTGAAAACATTGACGACAATGTCCATTACATATTTAAAAAATTGTTTGTATTATTATATGCCGACGACACTGTCATTATAAGTGAAAACGAATCTGTTTTTTTCCAAAATTTAACTTAATGATTTTTAATCTGTACTGTTTAGAATGGAAAATGACCGTGAATATTTCTAAAAACTAAGATTATTGTGTTTGGAACTAATAAACAGAAAACTTTAAATTTCATTTAGGAGGTTTAAATATTGAAATAGTTAAAGATTATAAGTATTTAGGTATTCTCTTTCTTCATCGGGTAGTTTTCTAAATGCCCGTAAACTGATTGCAAGTCAGGCAAATAAAGCAATGCACCTTCTGTATACCGCGAATCTTCAATTTGGATTTTGCCACTTGATATTCAATTAAAAACTATTCGATCAAAACGATCTTCAATATTGACATATAATTGCGAGGTCTGGGGTCACGAAAATCTAGACATGATTGAAAGAATACATTACCGATTTCCTTAGAAAAATTACTAAAAAGTAAAAAGAGCACCCCACTTTACATGTTATATGGTGAACTTGGACGATATCCACTTGAAATTGTAATTCACAAAATATCAGTATATATACCATTTTCAGATAAACTATCCAAGTAAACAACCAAATATCTTCACCTTAATCTATAATAATCAGAACTCTCACTTAACTACACAGGGTACATAACACATAAAAAACATATAAACGAAAACCGGCCATCACAATATTGAAGACAAAAACCGCATCTATAAATAACATTATATATATATAGTAACAGAAGATTAATTATTCAATGTCGTACCAAAAGATGGCGATCAGTCTAGTACTTGAAAATTCATCTCTAAAATGTATATAACTTAATAGGGCTATTTAAATAAATATAAACATGAAAACACAGATAATTATACACAATAACATTCACGCTTTCCATTAGAAACAAACAACAAATACCGTTAAACGGAAGGCAACTCAACATCTCATATAATAGCAGCGTAAATGCAATCTTTTTAAGTTAAATGAGTCTGATGAATTTTACACTATATGTTATTTCGTGTCCTTTTTCTGTCTTGCAAAAAAAGCGATAACATCCACAAACTATATTTTCAGTAACCAAACTGTAAATAAGGAATTATATCAAAAAAATTTGATCTCTTAAAAATATTGTTATTTAGCACGTTCTATTATTGAATGCACTTAAACTAATAGCTAGAAAAACACTAACGATTCTAAGTAAATCCAAATAATTCAGTTCTTTCTCATTTTCATAATATTGCTCCCGTGCTATCTTATTAACGACGATTTAATATTAAGCCTTTCTAGCGGTGTAAATATTTGCAAATATCGGAGTAGCTATGTACGAAAAGCTGGAACCGGTAAATGACGTATTATAATTCTCACGCCACTATATCCTTTGCATAGTTTTCATAGAGTATGATAATTGATAAAATACTTATACAATTTATAAGAAAGAAATAAAACAAAATGTGTAATTATTTTTATATTTTTAGTATCATAAGCTCCCTACTACTACTGGTATACACACCTTTCTGAGAAGTAAACATATATATATATATATATATATATAGTATGTACATACTCTACTTTATCAGTTAATCAAAAAGTAATCATTTGGAAACATAACAACATTCAGCAATTTGACCATATAATTTAATGTCCCCTATGTATACAAAAAAGTTAAAGTAGAAATTGTATTATTATCTAGTCACACTTGACACTTTTAATACTTATAATACACAATGTACTATGGACGTGCTCTAAAAAGGATTAGAGTGTTGGTGGAAATAAAGTAACCTACGAGGCTTTTGAATTGTATCCATCTTTTTATCTTCTTTATTTTCTTTTTCCCCTTTTTATGTAATTGTTTGTTGCAATTGATATCATAAAATTTAACTCAGATGTTTTTTTGTTTATCTTATACTTTTCATACAAACTAATATTCAAAGTAAAATGTCCCTACCCTATCAATTCTAACATTTAATTGGAAAAATATATTGGTTACAATTTAACAGTTTGATTTGAAAACAACTTAGCATAAAAGTCACCAATTTTTTATCTTGAAAACTTCTGCCATACCTTTAATAATTAACTTAGTGCATTCATGTTACGCTAAAAGTTTTCATTTCAACAAGTTCATGAAAAAAGCAACAAGTATAAAAAAGCAAAATAACATATATACTTAAAAAAAAGACTATTTATTTACTGTTTTAATCATGATTTGAGACCAAAGATGGAAAGAAATATGTCTTGACAATCTCGCCTGATATTCATTGCTCAGAATCCATCTGAAAATGAAGATAAACATTTATTTGTAATAAATATATAGCATTAAATACTTCAGACTCAAACGACAGGATGTAATCGGGTGAAATAACCAAACAATTTATGTAGAACATCAAAAATATAACTTCTGTAAGATGGTCTAAATAATGGAAAAAATAAGTGTAAATATATATCATGTATCGAAACCACAATCTCATCTTAGTTCATTAACGGGGAACTGGATTTTTTCGACATTATTATAAAAGATGCGGTTATATTTTCTTGCGTTATTAATTAGATGTGTCTTTATGTTAAGTAAACAAACAATCCAGATTTGTTAACCCACAAATCTTGAAAATACAAAAAAATTTTTCAACATACACAATCTTAGCTAGATAATACACAATATAAAATCTTCAATGCGCCAAATAGTATTCCAACTGGAAAGCAATCATCAATTAAACTGTTCGCTGTTCTTGGGTAGCAGCATTCACAGACCATATCATGCTTGTTTCACTTTGTATGATGATAGCTTCATGTTTCGAAGATCATATACCGAAGTGTTTAATTGATATTCTTTCTCTACATATCATTGGCATATATATATGTGTATTATTGATTCTAAGTCATAAAATACAACAAAAGTCTTTAGTTCTAATTGATTGATTCTTCTCATACTATAAACATTTCGATTGGACAACCTCGTATGATGCCCGTATCATTTTGGTCTAAATGTCTTACATTTGGTTTTGTTTGTTCATTAGAATTGTAATTTGCAAAAATTTTATTTTACTACAATACAAACTGGATATATATAATAACCATTGGACCATTTACCTTTGTGTTTCTTTCCAAAGAACAACTTCATATGGTTATACAAAATAATACAACATCTCCTAACCTTTTATCCATCAACGTAAGAAAACCATTGTTAATGCCGTAATTCCGATTCTTTGAGCGACCAGACTTGTCCAGCCACATCTTCCCGATATATTCCCAATATGTTACATCCACTTAAGCATCGTCAAATCTACACTCGTATTGAAACTGTGCCGAACCCAAGAATATGCATTATAATTGTTGAGAGATTTTGATGTCTAATTGCTAATTATTGGTTTCAGTCACATATCGCGTATTAACTTGCGGTGATTTATCTAGCAAACATCACTAGATTGGACGAACGTTCGCAAATAAGCACTCCATTCCAATCATTAATCTATGTACACGAAAATAATAGAATAGAAAGAAAAGAAAGAATAAAGAACATAATATTATACTTATTGCATATATACATGCAAACTTTCAAATTACAAATATGTGTATTTTAAGTGCACCACTCAGGATGAAACTAAGTGAACCATCGCGACATTAAATCTTGATAAACCAAACACAGGTTGATCTTATTCTCATTAAATGAATGTACATATTAAAAATAGATCGTAAATTTGCGAATATTCATGTCAATGAACTATGTCTGCAATTAAAATGCAATATTATTTATCTTTTATTTTATAGCTCTACGGCTGTTTTGTGAAAATGCATATCTTTGTTAATTATAATAATAGATGACATAACACATAATTGTTAAATTGTACTGTCGCTTAAAGGTATAAGGAGAGAGAAGAAAATATTTATGCTCGTATCTTGCTTTATTGAACGGACATATCCAGAATAAGCTGTCCTAAAGTGGACCTGTTTCATTGTTAGCTGTACACAATAAAAAAGTACAGTCCGGTACCGTCCTAAACAGGATTGGTCAAACCGAGCTTGCAACACTTTCAAAGTTGCTGTTTTTGACGTCCTTCAGGAATTCTTAATATCTCTTTAATTACAAAAGTAACGCAAATATAAATCACAATATGAAAAAATATTGTGATGATTTATAAATAATTAACATTTGTCATTAATTGCGGCTCTCTAAATAAATAATAACAAAATGGTTATAAATATGACAATAAAGCGACAATTAATGTACACAACAAAAATAATACTGCTGTAACAGAGTAAATGACAGGAAATATTATAGCGTTTATTTATTTGTATATATCTTATTACAACAGCTATTATTCTACAATTAAAAACACCTTAATTGATAGATATATGTAACTGCAAACATATGATTTGAAAATAATTCTGTTTAATTTGTTCATTTGAAATTAAATCAAATAATGACTTTGCCTAACAAACGATACTTCAGCGCAGCAAAACACTAATTTTCTCCATCCTTACAGGACATTTTCCTTTCCAAAATGCATGTTTTGTATTTTTAAAAGCGTGATAAAATGACTGACTGACTGAATGAATGAACTTTAATGAAAATAACACCGCCCAATCACAATTTATCAATCACTGTTATTAGCTAGTATTATATATACTGTATCGCTGCTTTTAAGATGGTACAAAGTGCACTTTTTGCTCAGCCTATATGTACTCTATTAATCTTGAAAATGTTGACAGAAAACAAATTTAAAACAATGTGGGAAAAGAAAACATTGCTAAATGTAAAGAAAATAAAATAAAAAACAAGCAATACATTGATATTTTATTTAATTGGTAACTATGCACAAGTTGTTTAAGTTGAAAGTTGATAACTGTATTATTATTGTAAAACATGCTACAGAACATAAGTTGTTAAAAATGATCATAACTTAAAATTTAATTACTTTGTGCCGTTAAAATCGTCCAACGTGAAGAATAAAAAGAAAAATAAATATATATTTACCGTCGGCATTTTCAACCATTAGTGCCCCGACGAGGCAAACCAGGAGAATCAACGCCACAACACGGGTCTGCATTTTGATCGCAACCAATAGATAACTTTCCGAAAAGAATATCTCAACTTCAAAAACACATGTCTTTATATACTCTCATAACATGTCGCTCATGGTAAGGGCTGTCCATTATCAACCGCACACATGTCATCAAAGTCTTTTTGTAAGTTTTGATTGATTTTGGGTTTAACATAAAAAAGCATTTATAGATAATTGATTTATTACGTTATTTAGATGAACTTATATCATAATTTTCCTTAAACTATATTTGGCCTTTGTCGTGACAATGCGTGATTGTCTTAAGTAAACACGTAACAATACAATTAAAAGCATATTCCGCTTAATATCAAGAATACAAAATGTACATCATATCGTTTGTCGTTTGGTATAAACGTAATGGGCCAACCAGCAACATCTAAGCTTGACTGGTGATAGCCTGCATTTCTTCCATTTTAGCGTAATATTTTCCAACATGAGTTCCTGTGTTTGTAAGTTGTTTTTTGTTTTGACAAGATAGGAACATAATTTAGGAAACTGTTATTGCAAATGGAGCGTTGAGCATTAATTAGTCTGTCGAAAGGTCGTGCAACTACAATATTCAACTACCATATTCAACTATTGTTACAATGTTCTTTTAAATTTCATCTTAAAGGACTTTAATCGGCTTTGAATGTACTTTGAAGTTATTGCTTAAATATTTATTACAAAAAACATACATACTCGTACATGCATACATACAATTTGTTTTGAATCAATCATAAAACATTCTAAATAACAGATACATGTACAATGAATATAGTGTAAAAAGGTAAATAGTGATTTTGCTTTCTGTTCAGAATCTATTATTTATTCGTTTCCCTAGACCCATTGCTTTGGATATGCTTTTATAATAAATCAAAAATTATATAAACCTTATTAAAAGTATAATAAGTCATTTTAATTAACACATTTCTAATATTTTCTCTTTGAAGATTATACACGTTTATTACGTTCGGAAAGAAGCCATTGAATCCGATGTCTACATACATTAGTTTAAACATATTTTATTCATAGTCATACACAGTACATAATTAATATACATACATTCAAAATATACAATGTTGAAACGGATGTTAACGAAAGATATTAAATCTTATGAAGTTTTCTATATTCATGGATACACCTTCCAGAGCTCTGCTTCAAAAGGTCTTCCAGAAACATTACTCAACAGCTTAAATTTGTTATCATAAATACCAATTGTTCGTATAAAAATCAATTTAAATGACTATTTTCAAACACAGACAGTACATGAAAGTCAGACAAAATTAGTTACGTAGGCGTACTTGTTATACAAACGTCAACTCGTATCTGAATGTTTACTATTGTTGTTGTACTCGAAGGGCTCCGTCTACCGCCATAAATATTTTATTGTCATACTGGTGGTTATAAATAAAGATAACCATCATAATGAATTTGTGTTCACCGTCAACACCATTGTCCGAGAGAAAATGCTTGAAGGATGTTGCACTTTCTCACTATCCCTCATGTGCAGATTTAATCAAACAGAGTCTGCAATTTTCATGTCATTTTGTTGGAATAATGCTTGCGAGGGATCACATTGTTTCGAGATTTGAAATTTAATTGATTATTTCAAAGTTTATATGATGATATGCTAGTTACATCACATCAAATTTATCACAATTGTACTACTGCAGTGTTAAAATGTTGGTCTTTACCATGCATTACCATCCATATTGATCTTACACTAGATAATATAGATATTAGTGATCGAAATTATTTATGTCAAATAAAACTGCAGTTTTTCAAATGAATCATAATTATACATTTACTTTGTTAAATCGGCTACATTTAATAATTCTAGCAAATCGACAGTTTAATAAAAATAAATCCAGACACTGCGCTGTTCTTGACAAATTTAATTTTGTTAATGCTACCTTATAAACACCTAATTTGTACTTTTTACATATAAAGATATCAATCTATTTATTTTTTATATTAGATTTATAAAGCAAAACATACAAAGGTAAAATGGACATCGTTTGTAGTCTTTTTATTTATTAAATTTGTAAAAACTTTTTTTCAACTAATTTCGAATTAATGTTAATATGATAACGTTGTCGAAGGACATACAGTTTTATAACTAAAACTAAAAGAATAATATATGAAACATTGTTATATTTTGTATCCATTTTAAGTTCAAATGATATTTTTGATAAATATAAAGACGATTCATCATAGGAAAATCAAAAGGGAATATAAACACGTTCTTTGATACAAAACCAAATCAATGTTTGATTGTTTTTATAAGTGATCAGTAAATGAATGGGACAAGATTACCCTGAGATTTAATCGACCAATTGATTCATAGTGTGACCTTCGATTTAAATTGATGTTTGTACTATGTTTTATGATATATATTAAGAGGGCGGTAACCTAGTGGCTAAGGAGTCTTTCTCCCAACCACCATATAGGTCACTACAATAATATACAAAATATACAAAAACTTTTGATCACAGTCCATCTTAGATAAATATGTTTAAACTTATCTGTATATTAAAGATCCTGTAACACAATTATGTATGGTTTTATATCATAAATATAATGCTCAAATGAAGATTTATCAATACTGTAAGTTCCAAAAAAAACAATATTTGTTAAGATGTTACCGAATTTGCATTTCTTGTTAATAAAGGGAGGTAATTAGAAAACTGTCTAAGTCAAATTTTTCAATAAGAAATAAATGCATATATTTTAATGATTACATTTAATGTGGACAAATACTTAAGGTGACAACGGAGTCAATTATCACTGAAAATACCTAAAATGAGATTTTTTGCTTAGTATATTTATCAACCTTTTCTGAACACATTCGTGATTTAATTTTGGAAGCAGTTAGTCCAAAAAAAGTGTTTTTAAACGTTTTAAAACGGTACCTGTACTATTTTTATCTGCTATCGCGTAACCTGTCAATTATCGATAACGCTCCGCCCCCTGTTGAGGCATCAATGAGGGAAATCGGTAGTTCCATATATGCGTGAATTACCGGTCCATACTGGTCCATACTACTCGTAATTCATGTATCGCACAAATACCGTACATCTTTTATGAATATCGTCTACCTTTTATTTAGCCTTTTTTATAAAATAATAAATTGTCGGCCAATGTACGTAACATAATGTATGAAACATAAAATTAAATAATTAAGCATAGCGACAAATCGCACGACCACGGGGTTGATTAAAAATATAGTTGCTAAAATATCCATAATGTGTGAAAATAATTTGTCTGTCCCGTTAATCTGATAGATATTACATTGAGTTTATGGACTTTTGTACGGATTCAAGGGCTTGCTTTACATTCAACCTCGTTTTCTAACAATGTCAAGTAAAACAACAACAAAAACAGACAACATTTTTTATGTGAACGCCTATATGACTTGTGGTAAGGTCTCCCTGACAAATTTCTAAACCATTTTAGGTTGTCTAAGGATGATTATTTCTCTATGAATCAATAAAAAAAGATAATAAAATAAATTATCAGTGAATGCTTTGAATAAATTGTTCGCTAGTAAATCGAACACAGTACTAATAAACCTGGGAGAAAGTTTGGAATTTATTGTATATCCCAGTAGAAACTGGATCTCTATGCCGTGCATAAATGATTTTCATGATAATAGAAGTCAAGAAGGTCAGATCATAATGATCGAGTGATACCTTTTATTTCTATTAAAATATGTGAAGCATTTATATCAATTTGGAGGAAAAAATATATAAAATCCCGTTCTTATTTGTACATCTACCATGGACTTTAAAATACTGTCAGAAGCTCAGTTTTTTGTTATTTTAATTTATATTTTAACGGAATTTCATACACGAGTACACAGACAGAGTGACACTGGTATAATATAATAATAATGCTGATGATAATAATAATAAACTTTAAATGTGAAACAATTAAATACCCCGCTAGCGGTGCACAAATACGTCCCATTTCCCCCCACCGAGTGCCTCAAATTTTACCGAAAGTCACGTGACATGTGCAACCGATACCAGACTAACGGTAAATCACGTTAAGATGTGAAGAAATTTCTGTTATAAACTGATATTAATCAGCAACTTTTTAATTGGTCAGATGTCACTGGGTCATAAAATGTTGTTAGTGTATGTTACCGCAACTTGTGACCCTCTCTGGTGCGATATTTGTGTATTATGTAATTATTTAGCGTGAAACGTAAGGGTCCGAGAGAGAACAGCCAATTTATGACACTTCGTTTGATGCGGATCGGACTAACTTTGAATCGGCATAACTTTTTTAATAATCAAGCAATTAACATGCGGTTTAAAGCACATGAAAGGGAATTCATTTACGGAGGGAACCGTGTCAGGGATTTTTGTTTGCTCAATCAGCGACTTAATTATCTTTAATTACGTAATATGTATGGTGAAAAAAGTCGCATAAAATGTTTGACGTTACGTAATATTTTTTTGAGAAAAGATAGACAAAATTTGAGACACTGTTCCCCAGATATTATAAGTATGTTTATTTTCCAAAAGTTTGATGACACAAAAATAAAAAATGACTTTGATATGACGATTTAAAATTTTAGGATTTTTATTAAAAATCAATCATTTACAAAGACATTTTTTTCAAATATGTTATTTTTTATGATGATCAACGACATTTAATGCACAAAGATTAAATAAATAACAATTATTACTAGAATAAGTTGGTTTAAATGACATTTATGTGATTACCACGGAAAGTGTCTGTTGTCACCTTAACATATAATATGTAGTATGAAGCATGCAGGTAATATTAGACAACATTAATAACTTCTTTCTTACCCTTACTTTATTGTTGATATAATATTTCAATATTTCATTTGCAAATGTTAAGAACTTATTTCGAGATTTAACATTTAAATGAATATATATTTATTATGAATGATCTCTCTGGTAAAGTAAAGTTACAACTTATATATGTAATGTTTTTGTTGTTACCAATGAGTAAGACGTGTGTTGTGACACATACTTTGTTATTGACTGACCGGTTGTTTACATTTACAATGTTACAAAGATAGCAACACCATAAAATAAGTAACAACATAATAAAAATGTTATTGTACTTTAGTATATTGTTGATTTGTACTGTTACCTATAGTCGCATGTTTATCTATCATTACCGAAGTATGCTCGGAGCGACATCATGAACACAGTTAAGGTGATTCCGCTTTGTCAGCCATGTTTGTTTTCACAAAGTCTGTCCAAAGTGAAAGTAGGCCAAAATTCATATAACAACAAAGCTCACATTGTTATATGATGAGCCATTTGCAAGTACACTTCCAGTTCTATGTTTTAAAGACTATTTCAATTAAAAATAAAAATGATAACAATAAGAATATTTACCTTGAATGTGCCACATTTCTGAAGACCAAAAACATTTTGTTGCAAAGTTTTATGCACATTTCATGAATGGCAAAATCCTTTTTAAAGTCTGTTTTAGTGCCTACAAAAGCTATTTTTTGCATAAAATACAAAAAACTTAAAAAAAACATAAATCTTAGGAAAGTAGTTTATCTGACCTTGAAAAAACATGGCCACCATGACATGTGTAAAAAAGTAGTACCATGAAAATAAACATCATTTACCTATTACTTGTGTACATGACAAACAGACACACTTCACTGTTACACATAAAAAAGGTTAGATTTTAAAGTTTGATTGTGATTTCATTTTAATTGTAATTCATAAGGCTATAAATGATGAATGTTTTCTTGCACTACTTTTTTACAAAAAATAATGGAGGCCATGTGCTTAGAAGGACATGAGATACCGATTTATTTGGAGTTAAGTTTTTAAAGATTTTTGTATTTGCTGCAAAAAATAGCTTTTGTAGGCACTAAAACAGACTTTAAAAAGGATTTTGCCAATCATGAAATGTGCATAAAACTTTGCAACAAAATGTTTTTGGTCTTCAGAAATGTGGCACATTCAAGGTAAATATTCTTATTGTTATCATTTTTATTTTTGTTTATAATTGTCCTTATAACATAAACCTGGAAGTGTACTTTTAAATGGTTCACCATTTTACAATAAGAGCTTTGTTGTTATATGAATTTTGGCCTACTTTCACTTTGGACAGACTTTGTGAAAACAAACATGGCTGACAAAGCGGAATCACCTTAACATTTAACCTTAAGATTATACCCACGAGACAGGTTCAGACCAAGACCGTGGTTCGATCATGGTCTACTTTGTTCGCTATCTAGTAAGTTCGTATTTTTAAGGCAAATAAAAATGGTGAATGGTTTTATCTAGATTGAAAGATGGACGAGTCTATTTATGATATTGAGGGTAGTTTGTGTTACTGTTCTCTTATCTGGATTGATGTTAAGGAGAAAAAGACGCATTTTCTCACAAAAGTTACCAATATCATATAAAAGTCATTGCCATGTTTCAATTAGTTTTCTCTTCTGCAAGTAGGGGCGTCGGTGGCCAAGTGGTTAATGTCGTTGACTTTAGATCACTTGCCTCTCACCGCTGTAGGTCCAGGCCGCCAAAGCGTCAACGGATTATTCATGAGAGAAAGCTGACCAATTAACGTTCGGAACGTCGGGCGTTTTACTCATGTGTACGTTTGTGTTTAAAATAATGTACAGAGGGGCACGAGAGGTCTTCCTCCACCAGTAAAGCTGGAAAGTCGACAAAAACCCCAGTGTTTACATAAAAAATATAACCTAAAACAAAAATAATTTGAACAAACACTTTTTTACGAACATATAGTTCCAAGGGACGTTGAAATTATTTTTTCATAATGATAGGTATGTACAATTTAATATCGGCACATTGATGAGAAATAAAACAATTTGTAAACAAAACAATAACCGATATCATCTATTTATGTCTTTAAGATTGATTTCTACTTAAGCCGGTGCTAGGGGGTGTTAGAAATTTTGTTTGCACTCGCATTGTCTCTTACGAACAGACTCAATCCAACTGAACCTTAAATTTTCTTTTTTTCTTTGCCTTCGAGAGATCTTCAATTTTATTTTACATATTTACATTTCGCTGCATTTCATGTATCATTCTGATATTATACCTTAAGTATGGCGGAGCGAAAATACCAAATGACACAAATCAACCACCATACTTAAGACAAACGGTTTTTGTTTGTTTGCCAGGCAGATGCTACAATTATACCTACTATTGTACTTCTAACATTAAGTTCATATTGTTGAAGATTGAGTATCGCTCAAGCCGGTGCAAGGGGCCGTGAGGGTTTGGCAAAGGGATAATATAACGATCACATCTCAACAATATTTTGTGACAAGAAGCCAGTTTCGATATGTCATAAACAATGCTTCTCCTCATAGAAATAAGTTTTCTTGCCATAAGACAAAATTGAAATCTCATTTAAAATAAGGGGGTGTTTAAATATATGGATTTAATGCATTTATAAAACAATTAAAAGTGTACTCTAGTTGGTAATTTTAGAAATTGTAAATTATTCTAATTGGTTATGATAACAAAATGTAATTCATCAAGGAAGATTTCATGCATTAAAATGTGGCTGTATATATAATTGAATGACATCGTGTTAGACGTCAAAAAATAAACACATCATGACAATAACTGCGATATGCATGTTTACGGGAAATTTTATATATATAAAAAAATAATAATAAGCAATAAAATTGTGAGGTCTAATGTAAGTTTGACTCAGCATTTTTGTGTGATTTAATGTGATATTTCTGTACATGTCAACTTTTATAATTGATTTATAAATTATTTCAAAATATTGTACAGACAGACTAAAACATTTAAACCTTGTTATTTTTTTCTACAGTGAATGTTTTATAAAGGTAGTAATCGGTTAAAAAAATCGACTTTGCCAATTTTCGCAACTAACTTTTGTCATGTTTTCGGAATTTTTTTGTGAAATGATATGATCTTATTTCTTTATGCAGAAAGGATTTTTTTCTTACACTTCGTGCTAGTGGTATGCCAAATGTTACTTAATATACAGAAGTATAAATAAAATGATTGATGAACTAATTTTTCACTGTCTTGTTCATGCTTTAAAAAAAAGATATTGCCTTTACTCCTACTAAAAATAAAACTAAGGACGTCGTATGAGAGAAACCGAACTTTCAGTAAGACATATTTTCTATAAATTAAAGACGTTTGTTGTTGTTGTTGTTTTTTAAATCTGTTTTATAAACTTGATTAATAAGGGAATTTGATAACAGTATGCTACAGTCATAATATATATTTCCCTTGTATGTTTATGTTCTGAACTAACTTAAATGTTTCCATTATGCATAAGATGAATGTTTTACAGCAGCTTTTTACAAGGTACGCAACATTATTCAAGATAAATTTGGTGAAGATAAAAATGAAAAAAAAATGTGTGAATGACTTATTAATGTTATAACTGTACGGTAGCTTTTCGTGGCAAAATAAAAAAGCAATCCACATATCTATTTCCATTCTAACTTGTTTACAACAAAAAACAACAAC
Source organism: Ruditapes philippinarum (assembly GCF_026571515.1). Taxonomy (NCBI): domain Eukaryota; kingdom Metazoa; phylum Mollusca; class Bivalvia; order Venerida; family Veneridae; genus Ruditapes; species Ruditapes philippinarum. Next base: position 175,354 of record NW_026860906.1, read on the forward strand.
AAACAAATATAATTGATAAAAATAAAAAAGTTAAACCACATTGAGCGAAGAAGCAATTTTCCTGACGTCATCTGATTTATATCAGACGTCATAGATACTTTTCATATTTAAACTCACATTTGAATTTTCTATAATAATATAACTTAGATTGATTTATTATTGTATCATTCCATGTTTGAACGTACTGATCACGCAGCCTTTGTTTTAACACTGGCATATAATTCATATCAAGGTTTAGAGAACTCCATACGTAGCTATATCCAAGACTATCAAGACGATGACCTAGTAGACATGGTATTATAAGGTAACAAAGCACATTGTTCCAAAAATATTTTAAGTACTAATGACCCTGGATATTTCATTATATTTAACCAGTATTTAAGAGCACAATCTTTACATATAACAGATAAAGGAAAGCGACCAAGCTCACCAAACACAGCGGCATTGGAAGTCGGAGGACGAACACCAAGGACTATTTTACAAAAACGGAGATGCAATTTGTCGATTTCTCTGCAGTTATATATTCCCCAGACTTCAGAGCCATACAATAGTATTGGAACAACGCGAGAGTCGAATAGGGACAATTTAGTTTTAATGTCTAGTTTTATTCTACTAAACATGGACAACAAATTGTTATATGCCTCCAGAGCTTGATCGCTTAAAGTTTTTACAGCATTAACCATAGAACCAGTATAAAAGAATTGTATAACAAGATAACAAAATGAATCAACTATTTCAATAGGCTCATTATCAACAAACCAGGTATAGTTATGTCTAGATTTTCTCTTTTCAAAAATACATATTTTGGTTTTATTTAAATTAATTTTCAAACCCAATTTTCGTGAATACTCATATACCTGGTTGAGCTGGAGTTGTAGACTTTCAGGATTGGTAGTAAATAGTATTTATGATAAGGCATTTTTTCAAATTGTTTTCGCTGCCGCAAAAAAAAAAGATATACAAAGACATCCAATGTTAGAGGCGGATTGTAGATTTCATTTCATTAATTATCTTTGTTTATATTTTTCATTGTATTTATTTATTTAGTTTATTTTATTTTATTGATTCCATTTTTTTGCTACTGGGAATGTTCGTTACCACTGCCCATTGGAGCCTATGTGAAAAAGAAACTACATTGATATATACAAGGTGTGAAAAAACTCCAACCGCTATATAGCAGTCGAGTTTTTGTTCCTTTATGAAACAATGAAAAAAATATACTGCTATATATCAATACAGTTTTTAAATGCTCATTGAAGTGTACTGAGTATAATGGGTTAGTAAGAACAAAGAAAAAGTTCCAAACCATGCGATAATGCACTTGAATGCCCTATATGTTTGATAGGGAAATAGTATAATATATAATAGAAATAAAACAAACTAATAGTTGACAAAATGTTTGACAATGTAAAATTTGTCATCTCACTTTGACATAATAATGACCCTAAATTACATCATGTAAGATAATGTGTATTTTCTGTTTAACAACATTACCATGTACGTGTATAAATCAATACATTATTATATATAAGCAATGTGGTGTATGAAAACAATTAAAAACAATCAGCATTTTCTTCTTTACAAGGTCAAATACTGGTCACGCCGGGCGTTTCTTGTTTTTTTTTCTTTTTGTATAATTTGTATTGTAAATTAGGTCAAAGTTCAAATTGTGTACTTTTTTATTAAAGTTTGTAGCAACTTGAGCGATTTACCTTGATGACGCGATAATTAATGTCCTCTTTCATATGTATATGTATATTTTCAGTCAATTGCAACTTACATTTGTTCCCTTTCAGAAAAAAACAACAACAACAGATAAAGAGGTTTTAATTTTATTATACTATCAAAAGTATGGTTCGAAACGTGTTTATGTTTGATTTTGGATTTTGTCATTAAGTTTCGTGATGTATATTTAGTGTAAAAAATATCAAAAGAGCTTAAGAAAAATGGAATCCCTATAGAACGACGCCCAAAATGGCAAAATTTAAATGGTACATTTTTGGTTTGAATAAGCCAGTGTTAACTTTATTGTACCGTCCATCTCCCCCTAGTACCGTCTCAAATGAAAATGGTGAAATAAACAATTTTAAAAGATGTGTTCAAGTTACTATAACAAAAGTAATCAGGTGTTCAGAGCTGTATTACGAAAATTAATTTTACAAAAGCATCATTAAATCGACGATGTATTGGTACGTTATGACTGATTTTTATTGCTAAAATGAAACAAATTTTGACAGATAGAAATCGCGTAAAAATAGACATTATCATTGCTTAATATGATAAAGATTATTTAAAATAATTGATATTTATAGCAGTTTTTATGTGTATGTGTAGGACTCTTCGTTTATTTTCCTGACTTACCTTTATAAATAATTGTTTTTGAACGCTCGTTCTTTGATTAATTCTGACCACCGTTAACGCGTGGGATGTTATAACAATGATAATTATAACAACAACAACAACAACAACAACAATAATTACAATAATAAAGTGAATTGGATAGTAATAGTGAAAACAACATTCGAAATATTACTATTTATACATGACGTATATGAAACGTTTTTTTTTTTTTTGTTTCGAATAGAATTTTACTTTTTATTAGTTTAATTATAACTCAATAGGAAATGCTTCGAAAAGGAAATACATGGTGAGGCGTGGTTACTCAGTGATAATTGATTTCGGACATTTGAGTGAAATGGTCACTTGTCACACGGTGTTATTAGTCGGTCACTTTGGGAAAAAAAATGTTTTTAACCAAATATACTTAAATGTTATTTCATAGATCTTATTGTAAATGTTTTATTGAAAATACAGATTATATCAATAGTCTTAAACATTACTAATATGTGATTAAAAACCGCGGTTTTAATCACAACTGTTTTTCTTTGCATATAACTCTTATGGGATGATAATATATGGCTAAGTGTAGATAAAATAAAACACATTTGTTTTACTTTATATTTATTGATTTAAAATTAAACAATCATCTGGAATAAAAACTTTTAACATCATTAAATTAAAAATTGAAAAAGACATTACTACTTAGAGGGTATTCCAAATTGTTTTTTTTTTTTTTTTAAATATGAAAATTAACATATCTTATACCACTTGAAAATATTGAAAATAAATCCCGTATTGATAGAAGAGAAACCTTGGATTTCTGGTCATTGTATTTTTCTTTATTTTTATTTATTTACTTTTTTTATTTTTTCTTATCTTTTTATTTTTCGTTTATTAATTTATTTTTTGCAGGCTTACTGCGGAAGATATGTTTTACTGCAGTGAAGAAAGTGCTTACAGTGAAAATACGGAAAATGAAATAAGCATTTCATAAAAAATCATGAGTAAATACAAACAAGAGCAATCAGTAATCACATGTGTCGCCTCATGATGGCCAATTTCATGTTGGGACAAAATTTGTGACTGACAGACAGACAGACAGACGGACAGTGCACAACTAGACTTGGTACTGGTCATTCCTGTTAAGTTTGGATAAAATTGCACCAGTAGTTTATGAGGAGTAGTCCGGACAAACTTTTGTGTATCTGGCAACACACAGAAAAAAACACCTTTTTATCAAAGGGCTATAACTCGGCCAAAAATCATTTAACCAGAAAACCCGTGCAATATGCGCAAGGACTTGAGCTACAGATCAATCCTGTAAAGTTTCATTGAAATTGCATTAGTGGTATAAGAGAAGTAGTCCGGACAAACTTTATTATTAAAAAATATATAAAAGGGCCTAAACTCTGACAAAATCACTGAACCGAAAAATGCTGACAATATGCACAACTAGACTTGGTACTGATCATTCCTGTAAAGTTTGGATGAAATTGCACCAGTAGTTTATGAGGAGTAGTCCGGACAAACTTTTGTGTATCTGGCAACACACAGAAAAAAACACCTTTTTATCAAAGGGCTATAACTCGGCCAAAAATCATTCAACCGGAAAACCCGTGCAATATGCGCAAGGACTTGAGCTACAGATCAATCCTGTAAAGTTTCATTGAAATTGCATTAGTGGTATAAGAGAAGTAGTCAGGACAAACTTTAAAGTTAAAAATTATTAAAGGGCCATAACTCTTACAAAAATCATTGAACCGAAAAATGCTGACAATATGCACAACTAGACTTGGTACTGATCATTCCTGTAAAGTTTGGATGAAATTGCAACAGTAGTTTATGAGGAGTAGTCCGGACAAGTTTTGTGACGGACGGACGGACAGACGGACAGACAGACAGACAGACGACGGAGAAGTGATCCCTATATGTCGCCACTACTCCGTAGAGGCGACACAAACAGATCAGCTTGGTTGAAAACATTTCCGTCGAGGTATATCTTAATCTTTAATCAATGCCCTCTCTAAGTTCCCTAGACTGATTTGTGTAGTAACTGGTTTCGAACCAAATCCTGCTATGACAACAGGGTGTTCCTTACCCCCACGCCATACTGAAACAGGGACTATCCGCTTCTTAACGTGTCTCATTTGTCCGATACAATCTTCAATACTGACGTCACAGTCATCAATTCTTAAAATAGAAACGTCTGCGTCGTTTCCTTTCAATAATGATCCAATGGAGTTTAGCATGTATGCGCGCGCAGGTGATGACGTCACACTTTTTATGATTTCGTTCAGTGGCATACCGAGGTGAAGAAACTTTGTCATTATCATGGGAAGGTCGTATGCAGGTCCTTCTTGGTTCTGAGTGTGAAGATCACTGCCTGAAAATTAAAAAAAAGTGAATATTAGAATAATGATTAGATTTCTCTAAATAAAATCCATCGGCAAAAAGTTTTGTAGAGTAAAGCATGACTAAAGTATCCATATTTCGACACCTTAAGGTAAATTTTCGTTTTTTATTGTATAATTTTATACACATCCTAATTTCGACTGTCCTACATTTTGGGGGCTTTTGAATACAACTACTTAAACAACACCTAAAGTATGCCATGTAACACATTACACATCTAATTCCTTCTGAATCCGTTATTCCGACATGGTGACCCTAACTTCGACACCCTTATTGTGTTTAAAAAAAAAAACAGAAAAAAAAGGAATTTCAACACTTTTGTTAAAATTTTACGGCCCTACCATATGAACGAATAATTAAACTTATTTGCTTGACCAGACGAATATTACTAGCTGATTTTTTTCTGCCATAAATGTGCATGCTACAATATATCCTATAAACAGACTTCACAGTGAAATAAAAATAGACGTTTGTAATGAAACCTGTAATGAAATACTTAAAACGTTACAAACGTCCTAAAATCTTATACCCAAAAGATCTGGCCAGAAATTCTGTTTTGTAGCCATTTCAGCCACAGTCCAGTTGAAAGCACCCGCACCATGCCCGCAGTCAAATAATACACCACGTGACCTAGCATCTATGACGTCACTATGAATTGTTTTAGTTTTAGAATCCAAGATAGTGCTTTCATATCCGTGGTATGTATGTGTGAAAATGTCGCCAGCCTGGAGGTCCTTGGGGCAGCCTAGTTTGCCGGGAGATGCTGTCAAATTTAAATAACAGATTTCATCGACAATTCATCGTCGGTTACCCATGGTATATATTCCGTACATGTAGTATGTACGGAATATAATTATACCTTGGCTTAAGTATGTCCGGAATATTCACCGTAGGTAAAACCAATTATGCTTTTATCTGATTTAAGACAGGCATCAAAGAAAGAATTTCTATGAAAATGTATTTAGATTTTAAGAAGAGTGAAAAGATTCAAGTAACTTTGTACATTTTATGTGCGAATAAGGAGTAGTTTTGTATGTTTATCACAATATCTCTTCTGTGTTACTAACGCAGTATGTTAATTGCAAGTGTTGTTTATGTAAAATGTGTAAAACTTTCTTTTTCTTTCTTTTACTTCACAAAATTTTACTTTTAATAATAAGCATGAATATGGTGTCGTGCTGCTTTAGGGAACAGCGATAACTATATAATTAGTATTCTTATGAAATTAGAAGTAGTTTACTTGTTTGTGTGGGTACTGTTGAGTCACAATGATGCACCATCAGTGGTAACCCGCAACGTTTGGCTGCCGATAACGCCCTTCTGTATATACCAATAAAACAAAAAATAATATTATAAGCCGGGTTATACGGTACACCAACATAGTTCATGTCCCATGGCGAGTTTGCAGCTTTACTGGTTGAGGAAGACCTCAGTTGTCTCTATGTATATTATTTCAGGCACAAGCGGGCGCCCGAGTAAAAGAACATTACAGAAGTCTCTTAACTGGTCATATTCTGAATAATTATCTAAAAAGAACGGGAAACGCCGAAATGAAATACCAAATACTTCGGCTCGTCGGGACTTGCAGAACATTTCGTTTGCAAATGGAACGGGCTCGTTTGGTTTCTCGTTTGTTCACGTTACATAAAATGTGCGTTTAAGAAAAGTTCGAACTTTGCAAGTATTCGTAAATGTAAAGATTAAACAACAATATTGCTTTTTAATATAAAAATGACATAATTGTCAGTAAAGGGAGGTAAATATATATAGAATTTTAATTTTTTTAGCCGCTTATGTCTCCCTTTTTCTTTCTTTCTTTTTTTTTAGGGAAGGGTTTTCCGTTTCAAACAAATAGGTTTTGTAATTTATTTGACAATAGAAAATAACAATTTTACTTCTTGCTTCATGTAAATCATAAAAGTCCATTTTTTTCACGAAATATATGACTTTTTTATTTTCAAGTTATTAAGAAGAAATTTCAATATCAGAAGGCATACCTATATGCTTCTTCTTCTAATTTCGTCCCTTATCACATACCGAAGACTGTAATCTGACCTTGACACCAACGATGACGTCACGATTGGCTTCTATACACTCAACGCAAGCGTCCTGGTTAAGAATTGCGAGTGTGTCCGACTCTCCTCCGGGCGCTGTAGTAAATACATAGAGGATATTGAATGAGTGTAAGTTCAATACTGAATTTATTGCACGAGTTGAATAAAATTATATTATGCGAGCCTCTGGCGAGCATAATATTATTTTATTCAACGAGTGCAATAAATTCAGTATTGAACTTACACGAATTTAATATTCTATTTATCACATACCCAAAATAAAGACCGTTTAAAGTAAAATAAGAGTCATTTTTCATTGACGCGCCCATAGTATAACGCTATCATTTAGCTTGTCTTTACACTATGTTTGTTAACGCTAATGACGTCACGTCAAAATATATGCACGACCGTTCAATACCATATTTACGGAGTCGCAAAATCGGCACGGGTGTGTGATAAAAGATTTTACTAACACTGATGAGCTTGAATATGGCATGTGAAAAACGCCATCTCTCGTGCAAAAAGGTGTCCGAAAACTACGGAGAAAAGGCAAGAGCGGTTTTGTTTTTTTATTGGGGGCGGGGGAGGGTTGCTTATCTTTTTTTTCTAGAAAATGGTCTAACTAAGAAAATGAATCCGAACACCAATATCTTTAATTCAGTCGTTAACGCTTTACAGACGTTTAAAGTGTTGTTTACGTGACGTCACAATGTAGCGCCAAACAGCACGTGCAAAACAATCAAATCAAGTACGCTATTTAAATGTCACAATCGAGTTAAGTTTTACATCTATTTCACTTTTTATAATTTGTATTTCGCTTGAAATATTTTAGAGTGAAATATATAAACAAACACAAACAAAGTTTTATCAACGTTTTCAAAATTCGTTATTCTCAAAATGTTTTTACACACGGTAGATTTAACGACAGTTTTTTCAACCCACTTGAACAGCCTATAAAGAACGTTTCTATGGGAAACTCTGAGGCGAAAACAAATTTAACCACCAAACATGAAGTCCAACTTTATAATAATAATTATATTTTTCTTGACGTGTTAGAATGGAAATAGATACTAATTATTCGTGCATAATTGTATAATAATGCACATTTTTCGTTCAAATGTTTTGTAGTTAATCACTCAGGCCTGTTTCTTCTTTTGTTCGGATCTTTAGTCTCACTAACACTTGAAAGGTGAAGGTCATATAGCGTGACCTTCCCGGCAGGGCCGACAAAATTTAATTTTGACTTACTTGTCCGTTCTTATTTGAAATATATCTTAACTAGTCTAGTCCTTATGATATCTATATGAGCCGCGTCACGACAAAACCAACATAATGGGTTTGCGACCAGCATGGATCCAGACCAGCCTGCGCATCCGCGCAGTCTGATCAGGATCCATGCTGTTCGCTTACAAACCCAATAACAAGTAAAGAAACTTATAGCGAACAGCATGGATCCTGATCAGACTGCGCGGATGCGCAGGCTGGTCTGGATCCATGCTGGTCGCAAACCCACTATGTTGGTTTTGTCGTGACGCGGCTCAAATAGTAAATTTTTGAAATGTTACACTTGTGCGTGCAGTCTGTGGGACAACCTTGGCACTACGACAATTGATTTGTGCCGTCTCTGATTCCTTGCATTGTTTCGGGGTCGGGCGAATGAACTACTTAGTTGAGCCACCGACCTCCCTAGTGTTATTCAAGTTTGCTTCCTCACGTGTGAGAATCCAAAGTCCTAAGTTAGTTTCATAGCAACAGCGGCTAGTGACAATTGATAGTCAAAGTCAGCGACTCTAACCAATCGACCGAGAGGCCTTTGTTACAAAGAATATTGGTAAGAATCAAAGCACTGAATGTACTGATGGGGAGGCTATGACAGAATGTTTCAGACTTATAGTTTCTTTTCTTTTTGCTTTAAATGTGCTGTTATTTCAATTATTACCAAAATAAGAAGATATGCACATTGTGTCATTTATCCATACTGTTGTGTTCAACCATTCATATATATGGTTAATATGGTTGACTATTCATTTTGTTAATATTCCAGAACATTTCATTGAGGTCTACATTCGGACTGCTAATCCTGCAAATTTTGAAAACCTAAACTGTCAATAATAAATGACATACCAGAAAGTATGACGACTGTTCATTATAAGATAACAATAACATTTTACAACTGACTGTTCCTTATCAAAATATTCTAGGACTGTTCATCATAAATACTTAATTTCATTTTAATATCATTGAATGATAATAACAACTGCAAGTTATGCAACATTTTTTATTGAACATAAAAATTATACATATTTACATGTCATGTACCATAATTGAGATCAATAAGATACTGTCTTGTGATGAGTATTAATATCCATGCTCTACGGACAGAAAGATGTCTTCTTCCGAAGCAAATCTGGAATAGAATCACGTGTTTCAGAAAATTATTCCCATTTCATTACTCGTCGCTGACTTTGACGGCTTCGGATATTTATTAAAACTAAATATTTCTTGAAAAAATACATATCTGCAAAGCTTATTCAAAGTTGAATCAACCTAAGTGAAAAAATTGATCAGGAAGTTATTATCTTCTCTTTTTTACCGCCAACACTCAACCAACTTATGGCAGTTAATAAGATAGATTCTACATGTATTTTATTAAACCTCACTAGCTTGAAATATAACTGCGGAAAATCTATTGTTAACAGGGTGTGCGGTTATTACGTAGGTTTTCCCTGTCGACCATTTTCCGCAAATAGATGAGAACATCGAAGCGTCAGTGCTATGAATGGTGTTATAAATAGCGTGTTTTGGAAGTTTTTTTTGTTGATAAACTTCTCCATAATCCCTCCAGAGGCGTGCACGTCGCGGAGAATGCACACGGCAGGTCAAGGTCAAGTCATCTCAAGTACCAGAGGTGATTGTTGTCCTTTTTCGTGACTTACTCTGGAGGTTTGGCGCTAAATGAATGCCGTTTTTGTTGTCGTCAGTCAGAAAGTTTGATGCCTTGCCAGTATTGTCCGTCTCCTTTACCACCAACGAACGAAGAATGGGCTACCAGGAAGATTCGGCTTGAATAAGACGTCCTCAATTCTATAATCTCGGACATATGGTTATTCCGGCCCCGAGTATAAATAAACTTAAAACACACACACTTTTGTTGAAAACAAAACAAAAAAAAACAACACATTTCTGTAGTATTTTTTCAAGTGTTTGTAAAATGAATACGAAATTCCTCTTATGTCGCCGATTATTTTTAGAAACATAAACATATAAGTTTTTTATTTGATTTATTCAAATAAACATTAATCACTTCAGCGCCCGCAAATATCGTTTTCAAATTAAAGTTTCGTAAGATATTGTTGATGAATTCCCGATGCTAAACTGTAAGTCATTCGTATATATATATATATATATATATTATATATATATATATATATTATATATATATTATATATATATATATGCGTTTTTTTGTTTGTTTTTTAAGCCTCTTATTTTTTAATTTTTTATGTATCTCATAATCTGTATTTGAAAAATTTGAATTTTATTACACATGGACTAGCAAAATTATTAGATGCGTTGCCCTAGAATTGAATAAACTTTCTAATTAACACAATACGGATCATTCATTGATTGAAGACTGATCTTTGCGTCTTTCTTTGAAATAAATAATTTCCTTGTAAAAACATATTTGACCACATATTTCTGTCATTTAACTGTTCACTTTACAGCTATATGATATGGCGGTTTTATGAAGCGTTTTCCGCGTACAGCCTCCTAGGGTGTACTAATAATTTTAGTTTTCCTTAGTTATCACGCAAGCACGATCCATGTCTCTGATGTAAGCGACAATTACCATTATTTGTCTTTTAAAAAATATTAAGGACTATAATGGTTAATATCAACAAAAGAACATGCATGATATTGAGGACTACGGTGTTGCAACGTTTCTAGTTAATGACCCGTCATAAACAGTTTGGTCGCTGCGTAGTAATTGGAAAATTGTTATCAAAAATAATAAAAATATTTGCAAACCTAATAAAAGCATTTACTTATTAATTTTCATTTATGCTTTTGTTAAAAAATTATTGATAAAATTATTATGTAGAAGGGTTTTCATACCAGAACTATTTATTACAGACGTACGTATGCCTTAAACCTGATTACCGCGGCAGTATGACGTCACGGATAGTTGATTTTTGAAAAATAACAAACAAAAATCAAAGAATTTTTCAGAGAATTTATTATCTGATATGAAATTAAATGAATGAAAATATTTCATATTGTAAATGTCTGTGATGAGTGAACAGTCAGCTTAGAAAAAATCAAGGTACTATTTTTTGACCTGATTACCGCGGCAGTAAGATTTGACAGATGGTATTAACATTGGGTCGGCATAGCCTCCCCAAAAACGTATAACTCGGATGTAAATTATCACTTAACTGTTCTTAAACACATATAAACACACATATAACAATAATTAGTACCTGCCCCTGCGCATCCTGCCGCAGCAAGGCCGTGCATGGCGATGTGTAACAGGCATCGAACCCGCGTCTTTGACCGATCAATAATGAACTTCCGTAGCCCAAGAAATGTCGTGGCCCCTAATTGAGAAAAAAACAAGACACAACCTGTCTTTTTTAAATCCTCTCCTCTTTTGTTAACGTTATGAATTGAAATCGGATTAAGCAAATGAAAGTAACGTTTCTCTTTGTGACTGACGTGAATTTAAATAAGTATAGTAAGAATAAGTCGATATTTTAATAAAATAGAGAATACGTATGACTGTAACATTGGTTCTATATACATCAACTCATTGCATAAAGAATACAGATCTTAACTAAAATTTACTTATCCTCAAATAAAATATGTTAATAACAGAAATTTATTGACATCTAAGCAATTCTTACTGAATATGTCTAATTTGAATAAACGAATGAATAATCTATTTATGGGAGGCTGCGTTCCCTATTACGAATCAAGTAAAATTGGTCTTTTATTTACAAAAAAACTGACAATATATATTCATGTTATGACCACATATAGTGTGTAGAATTTTGAATATAACATTATTTGCTTTGTGTTAAGTCAAAACATGTTTATTCTATATTTAAAAGAGACTGTGGATTTTAAAGCACATCTTTAAATATAGAAAGAGAGCCATATGTTGATTAATACATATACTATGTTAAATATGTTATGAGTTATAATAATTTATTAAATTCCAATACATTTCAATTTTTCAAAAATACATTAAAACCTATCTATACCTGAACTTCCAGCGTCAATTATAGTCGTCACACCACGTGACAAACACGCTTCATCCGGGTTAATTCCTAATGGCGTAGCGTACTGGTAACAGTGCACGTGCGCGTCTATTAAGCCTGACGTCACTATAAGACCAGTTGCATCATACGTTGATTTAGAATCCAGCTTAAGGTTTCGCCCCACATCAAATATCTTACCATCTTTAATAGCCACGTCGAGAATGTCATCTATTTGATTTCCAGGATCGATAACTCGTCCGTTCTTTATTATAATATCCATGATATTTAATGTATACCTAAATTAACACTACCACTGTGTAGACACTAGGCGTGTTTAAACGTGAATTTGTTGTCTTATCTCTACACGGTCATATCAAACGAGATTAGAATCGTTACAAATTTGAAATTTAACTGACCTCTGTGCTTAAAATCAAAATAGATCAATTCATGAACATGATTTAAAGTTAAAAACTTTACAATGTTTAAAGTATGAACTTTGTAACTTACGTTTACTGCACACACATAAACACATTAAATGCCTAGATTTAGTTTTGTAAACATGTTGGTTTGAATGTTTATAAACAGGGCAAGTAGTCATAGTTATTTATAGTTATAGTATACAGATATGTTTGTTTTTTGATATGTGTATGTTTCTCGATATGTAAAACAGGTAGAGATAAAAATAAAATGTATTAAAGATACATTAAGAATTTAAAGTGAAATAAATTCCAAAGTTGACTTTGTGTTTTCGTATTGACAAAGTTAACTTTATCACATACATGTAAGGTACTGTATATTATAATTATAGTTTATTAAGCTTTAGAAATCAAGGGCCGTCATACATAATCATTCCTTTTGCTTGATATATTAATTGTACCTAGATTGATGTTAAATGTGTAAATAAACTTATCTTTCGGTGTGAATATTGATATTGTGTTTCGTTTCGACAAGATGAAGATATTATTATAGTTAATTAATGTTAATATGATAACGTTGTCGAAGGACATACAGTTTTATAACTAAAACTAAAAGAATAATATATGAAACATTGTTATATTTTGAATCCATTTTAAGTTCAAATGATACTTTTGATAAATATAAAGACGATTCATCATAGGAAAATCAAAAGGGAATATAAACACGTTCTTTGATACAAAACCAAATCAATGTTTGATTATTTTTATAAGTGATCAGTAAATTAATGGGACAACATTAACCTGAGATTTAATCTACCAACTGATTCATAGTGTGCCCTTCGATTTTAAATTGATGTTTGTACTATGTTTTGTTATATATATTAATTAAGAGGGCGGTAACCTAGTGGCTAAGGAGTCTTTTTTTCTCCCAACCACCATATAGGTCACTACAATAATATACAAAATATACAAAAACTTTTATCACAGTCCATGCTTTAGATAAATATGTTTAACTTATCTGTATATTAAAGATCCTGTAACACAATTTGTATGGTTTTATATCATAAATATAATGCTCAAATGAAGATTTTATCATACTGTAAGTTCAAAAAAAAAACAAATATTTGTTAAGATATTACCGAATTTGCATTTTCTTGGTTAATAAAGGGAGGTAATTAGAAAACGTCAAGTCAAATTTTTCAATAAGAAATAAATGCATATATTTTAATGATTACATTTAATGTGGACAAATTACTTAAACATATATAACCTGTAGTATAAAACATGCAGGTAATATTAGAACCAACATTAATAACTTTCTTTCTTACCCCTTACTTTATTGTTGATTATAATATTTCATATTTCATTTGCAAATGTTAAGAACTTATTTCGAGATTTAACATTTAAATGAATATATATTTTATTATGAAATGATCTCTCTGGTAAAGAAAAGTTACAACTTATATATGTAATTTTGTTTTTGTTGTTACCAATGAGTAAGACGTGTGTTGTGACAACAATACTTTGTTATTGACTGACCGGTTGTTTACATTTACAATTTACAAAGATAGCAACACCCATAAAATGAGTAACAACTAATAAAAACGTTATTGTACTACAGTTATTGTTGATTTGTTACTGTTACAGTCGCATGTTTAGTTATCATTACCGAATATGCTCGGAGCGACACCATAAAAATATTTAACTCTTAAAACCTTAAGATTATACCCACGAGACCGGGTGCAGACCAAGAACGTGCTTTCTGATCATGGTCTACATTGTACGCTATTCAGTAAGTTTTTTCGTATTTTTTTAAGGCAAATTAAAAAGTTGAATGGTTTTATCTAGATTGAAAGATGGACGAGTCTATTTATTGGTATTTACGGGTAGTCTCTTATCTGGATAGGGGGGGGGGGGGGGGGGGGGGGGGGGGGGGGGGGGGGGGGGGGGATTGATTTAACGGGAGAAAAAAGACGTATTTTCTCACAAAAGTTACCAATATCATATAAAATTCATTACCATGTATCAGTTTTCAATTAGTTTTCTCTTCTGCAAGTGTGGGCGTCGGTGGCCAAGTGGTTAAGGTCGTTGACTTTAAATCACTTGCCTCTCACCGCTGTAGGGGTTCGAGCCGGCCAAGTGCCGTCGGATTATTCATGAGAGAAAGCTGTCCAGCTAGCTTTACGGAACGTCGGGGGTTCTACTCATGTGCACGTTTGTGTCTAAAATAATGTACAGAGGGGCACCTGAGATCTTCCCCCCCTCCCACCAGTAAAGCTGGAATGTCGACAAAAACCCCAGTGTTTACATAAAAGATATATTCTAAAACAAAAATAATTTAAACAAAAACTTTTTTACGAACATTTAGTTCCAAGGGACGTTGAAAATTGTTTTTCATAATGATAGGTATGTATAATTTAATATCGGCACATTGATAAGAAATAAAACAATTTGTTAACAAAACAATAACCGATATCATCTATTTATGTCTTTAAGATTAGATTTTCTGCTTAAGCCGGTGCTAAGGGGGGGGGGGGGGGGGTGTTAGAAAAATATTGTTTGCACTCTCATTGTCTCATACGAACAGTCTCAATCCAACTGAAACTTAAATTTTCATTTTTTTCTTTGCCTTCAAGGGATCTCCAATTTTATTTTACATTTTTACATTTCGCTGCATATCATGTATTATTCTGATATATCTTAAGTATGACGGAGAGAAAATACGACATGGCACAAGCCAGCCATTATACTTCAGAAAAGTGTTCCAGACAGATGCTACAATTATACCTACTATTGTACTTGTAACATTACGTTCATATCTCAACAATAATTTGTTGAAGATTGAGTACCGCTCAAGCCGGTGCGTGGGGCCGTGAGGGTTTGACAAAGTGATAATATAACGATCACATCTCAAAAATATTTTGTGACAATTAAGAAGCCCGTTTCAAACAAAATATGCGATACGTTATAAACAATGCTCTTCCTCATAAAAATAAGTTTTCTTGCCATAAGACAAAATTTAAATGTCATTTAAAATAAGGGGGTGTTTAAACATATGGATTTAATGCATTTATAAAACAATTAAAAGTGTACTCTAGTCGGTAATTTTAGAAATTGTAAATTATTCTAATTGGTTATGATAACAAAATGTAATTCATCAAGGAAGATTTCATGCATTAAAATGTGGCTGTATATAATTGAATGACATCGTGTTAGACGTCAAAAAATAAACACATCATGACAATAACTGTTATATGCATGTTTGCGGGAAATTTTATATATAAAAAATAATAATTAGCAATAAAATTGTGAGGTCTAATGTAATTTTGATGACTCAGCATTTTTTGTGAGTTAATGTGATATTTCTGTACATGTCAACTTTTATAATTGATTTATAAATTATTTCAAAATGTTGTACAGACAGACTAAAACATTTAAACCTGTTGTTATTTTTTTCTACAGTGAATGTTTTATAAAGGTAGTAATTGGTTAAAAAAATCGACTTTGTCAATGTTCGCAACTAACTTTGTCATGTTTTCGGATTTTTTTTCGTGAAATGATATGATCTTATTTCTTTATGCAGAAAGGATTTTTTCTTACACTTCGTGTTAGTGGTATGCCAAGTGTTACTAAATATACAGAAGTATAAATAAAATGATTGATGAACTAATTTTTTACTGTCTTGTTCATGCTTTTAAAAATAAGGTATTGCCTTTACTCCTACTAAAAATAAAAACTAAGGACGTCGTATGAGAGAAACCGAACTTTCACAAAGACATATTTTCTATAATTTAAATGAGGTTTGTTGTTTTTTTTTGTTTTTTTTTTTGTTTTTAATCTGTTTTTATTAACTAAATTTATAAGGGAATATGCTACAGTCATAATATATATTTCCCTTGCATAATCATGTTCTGAACCAACTTAAATGTTTCCATTATGCATAAGATGAATGTTTTACAGCAGCTTTTTACAAGGTACGCAACAATATTCAAGATAAATTTGGTGAAGATAAAAATGAAAAAAAAACTGTGAATGACTTATTAATGTTATAACTGTACGGTAGCTTTCCGTGGCAAAATAAAAAAGCAATACACATATCTATTTCCATTGTAACTTGTTTACAACAAAAAACAACAAAAAACAAATAATTGATAAAAATAAATACGTTAAACCACATTGAGCGAAGAAGTAATAGTCCTGACGTCATCTGATTTATATCAGACGTCATAGATACTTTTCATATTTAAACTCACATTTGAATTTTCTATAATAATATAACTTAGATTGATTTATTATTGTATCATTCCATGTTTGAACGTACTGATCACGCAGCCTTTATTTTAACATTGACATATAATTCATATCAAGGTTTAGAGAATTCCATACGTAGCTATATCCAAGACTATCAAGACGATGACCTAGTAGACATGGTATTATAAGGTAACAAAGCACATTGTTCCAAAAAATATTTTATGTACTAATGACCCTGGATATTTCATTATATTTAACCAGTATTTAAGAGCACGTTCTTTACATATAACAGATAAAGGAAAGCGACCAAGCTCACAAAGCACAGCAGCATTGGAAGTCGGAGGACGAACACCAAGGACTATTTTACAAAAACGGAGATGCAATTTGTCCATTTCTCTGCAGTTATATATTCCCCCAGACTTCAGAGCCATACAATAGTATTGGAACAACGCGAGAGTCGAATAGGGACAATTTAGTTTTAATGTCTAGTTTTATTCTACTAAACATGGACAACAAATTGTTATATGCCTCCAGAGCTTGGTCGCTTAAAGTTTTTACAGCATTAACCAATAGAACCAGTATAAAAGAATTGTATAACAAGATAACAAAATGAATCAACTATTTCAATAGGCCTCATTATCAACAAAACCAGGTATAGTTATGTCTAGATTTTTCTCTTTTCAAAAAATAACATATTTTGGTTTTATTTAAATTAATTTTCAAACCCAATTTTCGTGAATACTCATATACCTGGTTGAGCTGGAGTTGTAGACTTTTCAAAGGATTGGTAGTAAATAGTATTTATGATAAGGCATTTTTTCAAATTGTTTTCGCTGCCGCAAAAAAAAAGATATACAAAGACATCCAATGTTTGAGGCGGATTGTAAATTTCATTTCATTAATTATCTTTGTTTATATTTTTCATTGTATTTATTTATTTTATTTTATTTTATTGATTCCAATTTTTTGCTACTGGGAATGTTCGTAACCACTGCCCCATTGGAGCCTATGTGAAAAAAAAACTGCATTGATATATACAAGGTGTGAAAAAAACTCGACCGATATACAACAGTCGAGTTTTTTTTCATATATGAATCAATAAAAAGACTGTACTGCTATATATCAATACAGTCTTCAAATGCATGCTCATTGAAGTGTACTGAGTATAATGGGTTAGTAAGAACAAAGGAAAAGTTCCAAACCATGCGATAATGCACTTGAATGCCCTATATGTTTGATAGGGAAATAGTATAATATATAAAATAAATAAAACAAACTAATACTTGACAAAATGTTTGACAATGTAAAATTTGTCATCTCACTTTGACATAATAATGACCCTAAATTACATCATGTAAGATAATGTGTATTTTCTGTTTAACAACATTACCATGTACGTGTATAAATCAATACATTATTATATATAAGCAATGTGGTGTATGAAAACAATTAAAAACAATCAGCATTTTCTACTTAACAAGGTCAAATACTGGTCACACAGCTGGGCATTTCTTGATTTTTTTTTCTTTTTGTATAATTTTTATCAAAGTTCAAATTCTGTACTTTTTTATTTTAGTTTGTAACAACTTGAGCGATTGACCTTGATGACGCGATAATTAATGTCCTCTTTCATATATGTATATTTTCAGTCAATTGCAACTTTCATTTGTTCCCTTTCAGAAAAAAACAACAGATAAAGAGGTTTTCATTTTCAGATACTATCAAAAGTATAGTTTGAAACGAGTTAATGTTTGATTTTGGAATTTGTCATTAAGTTTCGTGATGTATTTTTAGTATAAAAAATATCAAAAGAGCTAAAGATAAAACAAATTCTTAAAAAAACGACGCTCAAAATGGCAAAATCTTAAATGGTACATTTTAGGTTTGAATAAGCCAGTGTTAACTTTATTGTACCGTCTATCTCCCCCTAGTACCGTCTCAAATGAAAATGGTGAAATAAACAATTTTAAAAGATGTGTTCAAGTTAATGTAACAAATGTATTCACTCAGGTGTTCAGAGCTGTATTACGAAAATTAATTTTACAAAAGCATCATTAAATCGGCGATGTATTGGTACGTTATGACTGATTTTTATTGCTAAAATGAAACAAATTTTGACAGATAGAAATCGCGTAAAAATAGACATTATCATTGCTTAATATGATTAAGATTATTTAAAATAATTGATATTTATAGCAGTTTTTATGTGTATGTGTAGGACTCTTCCCTGACTTACCTTTATAAATAATTGTTTTTGAACGCTCGTTCTTTAATTAATTCTGACCACCGTTAACGCGTGGGATGTTATAACAATGATAATTATAACAACAACAACAACAAAACAAAACAACAACAATAATTACAATAATAAAGTAAATTGGATAGTAATAGTGAAAACAACATCCGAAAGATTACTATTTATACATGGCGTATATGAAACGTTTTTTTTATTTGTTGTTTTGAATAGAATTTTACTTTTTATTAGTTTAATTATAACTCAATAGGAAATGCTTCGAATTAGAAATACATGGTGAGGCGTGGTTACTCAGTGATAATTGATCTCGGACATTTGATGTGTAATGGTCACTTGTCACATGGTATTATAAAACGGGCACTTTTGGCAAAAAAATGTTTTTAATCAAAAAAACATAAATGTTATTTCATAGATCTTATTGCAAATGTTTTATTGAAAATACAGATTGATATATCAATAGTCTTAAACATTACTAATATGTGATTAAAAAACCGCGGTTTTAATCACAACTGATTTTCTTATCTCTTATGGGATGAAAGTATATGGCTAAGTGTAGATAAAATGAAACACATTTGTTTTACTTTATATTTTTTGTGGTATGAAAATTATCATATCTTATACCACTTGAAAATATTGAAAATAAATCCCGCATTGATAGAATAGAGACCTTGGATTTCCGTTAATTGCATAATTATTTCTTTTTATTTATTTACTTTTTTTGCTTTTTATTGATTCATTTTTTGCAAGCTTAATACGGAATATATGTTTTAATGCAGTGAAGAAAGTGCTTACAGTCAAAATACGGAAATTGAAATAAACATTTCATAAAACAATCATGAGCAATACAAAAAAAAATCAAGTTGGTTGATAACATTTCCTGTTTTCCATCGAGGTATATCTTAATCTTTAATCAATGCCCTCTCTAAGTTCCCTCGACTGATTTTTGTAGTAACTGGTTTCGAACCAAATCCTGCTATGACAACAGGGTGTTCCTTACCCCCACGCCATACTGCAACAGGGACTATCCGCTTCTTAACGTGTCTTGTTTGCCCGATACAATCTTCAATACTGACGTCGCAGTCATCAATTCTTAAAATAGAAACATCTGCGTCGTTTCCTTTCGATAATGATCCAATGGAGTTTAGCCTGTATGCACGCGCAGGTGATGACGTTACACTTTTTATGATTTCGTTCAGTGGCATACCAAGGTAAAGAAACTTTGTCATTATCATGGGTAGGTCGTATGCAGGTCCTTCTTGGTTCTGAGTGTGAAGGTCACTGCCTGAAAATAAAAAAAATGTGACTATTAGAATAATGATTAAATAGAATATATGGGCAAAAAAATTGTAGAGTAAAGTATCCATATTTCGACACCTTAAGATAAATTTTCGTTTTTAATTGTATAATTTTATACATATTCTACGCAGTGTAAAGTGTCCTACATTTTGGGGGCTTTTCAATACAACTATTTAAATAATACCTAAAGTATGCGACGTAACACATTACAAATCGAATTCCTTCTGAATCCGTTATTCCGACATGGTGAAGCTAAATTCGACACTTTGAAAAAATACATAAAATGAATTCCAACATCTTTGTTAAACTTTTACGACTCTACCATATGAACGAATCATTAAAGTTATTTGCTTGATCAGACGAGCATTGCTAGCTGATTTTTTTCTGCCTACAATTTATCCTATAAACAGACTTCACAGTGAAATAAAATAGACGTTTGTAATAAAATCTGTTATGAAATACTAAAAACGTTACAAACGTCCTAAAAATCTTATACCCAAAAGATCTGGCCAGAAATTCTGTTTTGTAGCCATTTCAGCCACAGTCCAGTTGAAAGCACCCGCACCATGCCCGCAGTCAAATAATACACCACGTGACCGAGCATCTATGACGTCACTATGAATTGTTTTAGTCTTTGAATCCAAGATGGTGCTTTCATATCCATGGTATGTATGTGTGTAAATGTCGCCAGCCTGGAGGTCCTTAGGACAGCCTAGTTTGCCCGGAGATGCTGTCAAATTTAAATAACAGATTTCATGATCTATACGCAACGACAATTTTAATGACAAATTCATCGTCGGTTACCCATCATGCATTGTATATATTCCGTACATGTAGTATGTACGGAATATATACCGTGGCTGAAGTATGTCCGGAACATTCACAGTGGGTAAAACCGACGATGTGACAAATTAAAAAAAATGCTTTTATCAGATTAAAGACAGGTATCAAAGAAAGAGTGTTTATGAATAAGTACTCAGATTTTAAGAAGAGTGAAAATATTCAAGTAATAATGTGCATTTTATGTGCGAATAAGGACTGGTTTTGATGTTTATCACCATGTCTCTACTGTTACGTTAATTGCAAGTGCTGTTTACAATGTGTAAAACTTTCTTTCTTTTACTTCAGAAAATTTTACTCTTAATAATAAGCATGAATATGGTGGCGTGCTGCTTTAGGGAACAATGATAACTATATAATTAGTATTCTTATGTAAAAGAAGTAGTTTACTTGTTTGTGTGGGTACTGCTGAGTCACAATGATGCACCATCAGTGGTAGCCCGCAACGTTTGGCTGCCGATAACGCCCTTCTGTACATACAAATAAAACAAAAATAATATTATTAGCCGGGGTATACGTTACACCAACATAGTTCATGTCCCATGGCTTCCAGCTTTACGGGTTGAGGAAGCCCTCAGTTGTCTCTATGTATATTATTTCAGGGACAAGCGGGCGCCCGAATAAAACCACGGTCCGTTAAAGAACATTAAAGAAGTCTCTCAACAGGTCATATTCTGAATAATTATGTAAAAATGACCGAGAAACGGCGAAATGAAATACCAAATACTTCGGCTCGTCGGGACTTGCAGAAAATTTCGTTTGCAAATGGAACGTGCTCGTTTGGTTTCTCGTTTGTCCACGTTACATAAAATGTGCGTTTAAGAAAATTTCGAACTTTGCAAGTATTCGTAAATGTAAAGATTAAACAACAATATTGCTTTTTAATATAAAAATGACATAATTGTCAGTAAAGGGAGGTAAATATATATAGAATTTTAATTATTTTTTAGCCGCTTATGTCTGCCTTTTTCTTTCTTTTTTTTTTTAGGCAAGGGTTTTCCGTTTCAAACAAATAGGTTTTGTAATTTATTTGACAATAGAAAATAACAATTTTTTACTTCTTGCTTCATGTAAATCATACCATTTTTTTTTTTTTTTTTTTTTTTTTTGTTCACGAAATATATGACTTTTTTTCTTTTGAGTTATTATGAAGAAATTTAAATATCAGAAGGCGTACCTATATGCTTCTTCTTCTAATCGTCCCTTATCACACACCGAAGACTGTAATCTGACCTTGACACCAACGATGACGTCACGATTGGCTTCTACACACTCTACGCAAGCGTTCTCATCAAGAATGGCCAGTGTGTCCGACTCTCCTCCGGGCGCTGTAGTAAATACAAGATTTTACGAACCCCTGATGAAGCTTGAATATAAATAATCTTAACGTCATGTGAAAAAAAAGCCATCTCTCGTGCAAAAAGGTGTCCGAAAACTGCGGAGAAAAGGCAAGAGCGGTTTTTTTTTTTTTTTATTGGGGTGGGGGGGGGGGGGGGAGGGTTGCTTATCTTTTTGTTATTCGATAAGCTTTGGGTCAAACCTACATATTTAAAATAACGTCCGGAGTCCGGAGACAAATAAAACAGAAAAACAGAGGAATATCTGTGACATATTTCTACTTTCCTTCATAATTAAAATCGCCAAGCTGTTTTAATATGTACTAATATATAGAAATTCAAAATCTTGCAATTACCAACAAAGTACATAATTACATAATAAAATCAGTACAGAAATTAGATAACAAACATCTCACATGATCTGAATATTTTCATTAGCAGAACGTGACAATGCATAAACGAAAGTTGAAAACTGAATTGCAAATATTTTGATTAATAACACATTGAAAACTATGACACATAAAGGTGAGATAAGGCAGGTTCATGGCAGTGACTATGATGTATCAACTACTTATTGTGCTGACATATTTTAATAAACATCTCACAGTAGTAACTTACAAAGAAAAGTTTCATAATTATGTAAATAATTAAGATGATTTTGTTTCTTCTTTTATTTGGATCTTTAGCCTCACTCATACTTGAAAGGTGAAGGTCATTTGGTGTGACCTTTCCGGCAGGGCCGACAAAATCCAATTTTGACTTAATTGTCCGTTCTTATTTGAAGTATATCTTAACTAGTCTAGTACGTATAATATCTAAATAGGAAATTCTTGAATTCTTACACTTGTGCGTACAGGCTGTGGGACAACCTTGGCAATACGACAATTGATTTTTGCCCTCTCTGATTCCTTGCATTGTTTCGGGGTCAGGCGAATGGACAACTTAGTTGAGCCACCGACCTCCCTAGTCTTATTTAGGTTTGCTTCATCACGTGTAGAATCCAAAGTCCTAAATTAGTTTCATACCTACAGCGGCTAGTGATAATTGATATTCAAAGTCAGCGACTCTAACCGTATCACTCGGATGTAAATTATCCATTAACTGTCCTTAAACACATATAAACACAAATATAACAATAATTAGTACCTGCCCCTGCGCATCCTGCTGCAGCAAGGCCGTGCATGGCGATGTGTAACAGGCATCGAACCCGCGTCTTTGATTGATCAATAATGAACTTCCGTAGCCCAAGAAATGTCGTGGCCCCTAATTGAGAAAAAACAAGACACACCGATTCATTTTAAAACCTCTCCTCCTTTTTTAACGTTATGAATTGAAATCGGATTAAGCTAATGAAAGTAAAGTTTTACTTTGTTACTGACGTGAAATTTAATAAGTATAATAAGAATAAGTCGAGACTTTAATAAAATAGAGAATATGTATGACTGTAAGATTGGTCCTATAAACATTAAATCATTGCATAAAACAATACAGATCTTCATTTAAATTACAGATATACTATACTTATCCTTAAATTAAATATATTTATAACATAAATTTATTGACATCTAAGCAGTTCTTACTGAATATGACTAATTTGAATAAAAGAATGAATAAATTATGTAAGTGAAGCTGCGTTCCCTATTACAAGTCAAGTAAAGTTGGTCTTTTATTTACAAAAACTGACACTATATATTCATATTGTGACCACCTATAGTGTGTAGAATTTTAAATATAACATATCAACTTTGTGTGAAGTCAAAACTTGTTTAGTTCATATTTACGAAGAGACTGTGTAGCAGTTATCAATATTTTCTAATTTTTAAGCATATCTTTAAAATATAGAAAGAGAACCATATACATGTATTTATTTATGTATGTACTATATTAAATATATAATAAGTTATAATATTTTATCGAAATATTCCTATACATTTTATTTTTTTCCAAAATACATTTAAACATTTCTATACCTGAACTTCCAGCGTCAATTATAGTTGTCACACCACGTGACAAGCACGCATCATCCGGGTTAATTCCTAATGGCGTAGCGTACTGGTAACAATGCACGTGCGCGTCTATCAAGCCTGGCGTAACTATAAGACCAGTTGCATCATACGTTGATTGAGTATCCAGCTTAAGTTTTCTCCCCACATCAAATATCTTACCATCTTTAATAGCCACGTCGAGAATGTCATCTATTTGATTTCCAGGATCGATAACTCGTCCGTTCTTTATTATAATATCCATGATATTTAACGTATACCTAAATTTACACTACAACTATTTAGACACAAGGCGTGTTTAAACGTGACATAGTTGTCTTATCTCTACACAGGCCTACCAAACGAGATTAAAATCGTCACAAATTTGAAATTTAACTGACCTCTGTGCAGGCTTTAAAATCAAAATAGATAAATTCATGAACATGATTTAAAGTTAAAACTTTTCAATGTTTAACGTATGAACTTTGTAACTTACGTTTACTGCACACACATAAACATATAAAATGCCTAGATTAGTTGTAAACATGTTGGTTTGAAAGTTTAACAGAGAAAGTAGTCATAGTTATTTTTAGTTAGTATACAGATACTGTGTATCTTTCTTGATGTGTGTATGTTTCTTCATATATGTATGTTTCTTGATTTGTGTATGTTTCTTGATATGTAAAACAGGTACAGATAAAATATAAATGTATTAAAGATACATTAAGAATTATTTAAAGTGAAATAAATTCCATAAGTTGACTTTGTGTTTTCGTATTGACAAGGTCAACTTTATCATACATATCAGGTACTTTATGTTACCAATCTCATTAAAATCAAATCATCGTTTTCGCTCCGTTACTCTCAACAGACGGTAGGATTTTGAAGTACAACACCAATTAAAACTAAGATGTACAGACAAATCTTAATGTGTGAAGGCTACTATTTCTTGATTTCGGAAACCTTATGTCGAGATGTAAGGGATAGGACATGTTCTATTTTGAAAATCTTGTCGTACCGATTTTTACAGACCTCCCACAATGACAAGTAACAGATAAGCAAATTATCTCCTGATAATGGATGTAATGAATGAAATTCCAGAACAATTAGGGCTAAAAGGTAAACATAGTAGTAAGATGGGGTAAAAATGATGTTGAAAAACTCTTCAGGAGACCCAAAGTTGTGTTATGTTCGAATCCCAAATTATTCCGAAAATGATTATGTCACGGTATTGAGTTGTTCTCTAATTACATGAATTTGGGGAGGGAGGTAGTTTGTAGGCGGCCACATAGCTTAGTCAGTAGAGCCGCAGTACGGTATTCCGAGGGTCCCAGGTTTAAGTCTCGGTCAGGCTTCACATTAAAAATATATATATATATATTTTTTTTTAATGTAGGTGTTTCAATCATTACTCATGGCGAAAAAAAGTATTAAGTGAGTAAAGTATGTAAAGGATCAATGTAAAGGGATTCTTTTCAGGGGAAACCTCAGAAGATTCTTATAGTATAGAATTACCGTCTGAATGCAAGTGTTGTATAGCTTTTAAAATTGTACATCCTATCTCTAATTAGTGCTGTACAACTAAATCCTACCGTCTGTTAAGGCCTTTAATTTACATTCTATCAATTTCTATTATCTTCATTGAGTATCACACTATTGGATAATATTGGATAATAAACTAATCGTTCTTGTTTTTTACTGGTTTGTTTTAAAATTACAACTTACATTAGTGTTTTATCTCTTATGAAAATGTTAAATAGATGTATTTTGGTTACTTTTAACTTTTTGTTTTCAAAACATCATTTCTAAATATGTTAAGTTCACTTAAGCTTAAGTTTTAGGAATCCAAATGTTAGTACTGAGTTTTATATTTCGCTTTTATAAAATAATAGGTAAAAATATGATTTAAAAGTTATCTTGCGGTACAAGTATGGGTAAGAGTTTGTATCAAGACGACCGTCTGTTGAGGCCTTTGAAGTACAACACCAATTAAAACTAAGATGTACAGACAAATCTTAATGTGTGAAGGCTACTATTTCTTGATTTCGGAAACCTTATGCCGAGATGTCAGGAATAGGACATGTTCTATTTTGAAAATCTTGTCGTACCGATTTTTACAGACCTCCCACAATGACAAGTAACAGATAAGCAAATTATCTCCTGATAATGGATGTAATGAATGAAATTCCAGAACAATTAGGGTTAAAAGGTAAACATAGTAGTAAGATGGGGTAAAAATGATGTTGAAAAACTCTTCAGGAGACCAAAAGTTGTGTTGTGTTCGAATCCCAAATTATTCCGAAAATGATTATGTCACGGTATTGGGTTGTTCTCTAATTACATGAATTTGGGGAGGGGAGGTAGTTTGTAGGCGGCCACATAGCTTAGTCAGTAGAGCCGCAGTACCGTATTCAGAGGGTCCCAGGTTTGAGTCTCGGTCAGGCTTCACATAAAAAAAAAAATATATATATATTTTTATTTGTTTGGGTCGCCAGACCAAACAAATAATGGTAGCGAAATTTCAGAGTCTAATGTTCTTAATTGCAAATGCCGAAAGTAGTCCACTTTTTTGAAGCGGTTACTTCCCTTTTGTATGTACACTAAAGCCGAAAAATTCAGGGGAGATCACTGCGTAAAGATGGTCAAAGACAGGCGCACCAATTTTCAAGCAAAGTAATTCCCGAATGGTCGAAGATTTCTAATATTGTTTTATTGTATTTTCTGATCGAAAATAACTAAATACAAAGCGGACATTCAATCTCTGACACAGAAGTTTACGACAAACCTAACAACAAGTAGTTCTCAAAACAGCTTAAAACTAGCGATTTAAAAGAAAGAAATATTTTATTTTGTTACAAGTATCCAACAAATTACAACGCATTTAAAGTTAAACAATAGCGTTGGCTTATCGAATTGTCAATAAATGCACAATCACAAATTACGCGGATGAATATGATTTTATCAATGAAAATACTATTTTTAGCCATGTAGATTACCGAATACTACACAAACCGAGTAGTGGAATATATAGATTCTACATGTCGGACTGTTTAGGCGAGAGGATTTTCGCTAAAATATTTACTTCAATTTTAAACAACAGGTTTACCCTGAACAAAATACCTCGAAATTAATAAGGATTACAAACCTGAATGCAATGGAAGTTCTAAATTTAGAATGACTTGATATTATTCAGACATTCTTCGTATAACTTCTCCGTGGTACAGTGGTAACGCGCTCGCGTAGAGAGTGAGAGGTCTCGAGTTCGAATCCCAGTCGAGGAAATTTTTTTTTTTTTTGTTAAATTCTTTTTTTAAGTGTTTTTGTTAAGGAAGTAGTCATGATTTACAAGGATAAAGTGTGGCTGTCGTAAAAAAAGTACATAAATGATTTTTTGATGCAACTCTAGTTATGCAGAATTCCGTATGTGCCTTACAAAATGAATTATAATACATAAAAATAAACTTATACAGGAAAATGCATACAGATATGCAGTACGATTAAGATTGCAAAGATCAGAAAATATCACAGAACTTGCAGCCCTTTGATTCTTTATAAATATACATGCTTATAGTAAGCTTCAGGATTATTTACATCGGTGTTAAACAACAGTTAAAAGTCGTTACAAGCCCTAATTTAGAATAATATGGTTTTCTTCAGGCCGTTCACATATAAATTTAACCGTGGCTGAAGGGTTTTCGGGCTCGCTTAGGAAGCGAGAGGTCTGGAGTTCAAATCCCAGTAAAGGTAACTCATTTTTTTAAATTGTTAAAGTCAAATAAACATTGGATTGAATATCAGTGTTGCAATTAGTCTTATAGCCAATTTACTACAATTAAAACGTTGGAAAGCATTGGTGGCACTAAACATATAATCTCACAACCTGCACCTTTCTTACATTCTGAGACCCAAACAAATTCAGCGCCTTGTGTGCTTTGATTTTTTAATGTAGGTGTTTCAATCATTACTCATGGCGAAAAAAGGTATTAAGTGAGTAAAGTATGTAAAGGATCAATGTAAAGGGATCCTTTTCAGGGGAAACTTCAGAAGATTTTTACAGTATAGAATTACCGTTTGAATGCAAGTGTTGTATAGCTTTGAAAATTGTACATCTTATCTCTAATTAGTGCTGTACAACTAAATCCTACCGTCTGTTGAGGCCTTTACTCTTCGCTACGAGCGTAGGGTAGTGAAGCGACAGTTAGGATATGATTTTAATGAGATTGTGTATGTTATAAGCTTTTAGAAATCAAGGCCTGGATTGATGTTAAATGTGTAAATAAAATTATCTTTCGGTGTGAATATAAAAGTAATATGTTGATCTTGTGTTTCGTTTCGACAAGATCAAGATATTATTATAGTGAAATATCCCTCACTTATTTTGATGAACTATCTTCGAGAGTTAAGTATACACAGTATAGGCGCAGTTGCGAGTACTCATAGTAGATATTTTTTAATGGGTTAAGTTGATATGCGATATATTGCATGTCATTATCAGATGCATTTATAATTAAGCCTAAATGTACTTTAAAGAAAAGAGTTTCGGTTTTCATGTTGTTGGATGGGTATATGTTACATTTTCCTCGGAATTAACATTGTATGCGGTATAACATGATTTAATTTCGATTGAAAAGAAGCGTAGATATCTTTTTCTAAAAACCACTGAACAATTTCTCATTGTAAAATTAAAATTATACCCAAGTGGAATTCGGTAAGAGTATCTGATGTCATATACTAATTAGGAAGACATGTAATTATTTGTAAACCTTCTCCGCTGTTTAAATTGTTTTGTACATTTATGCTAGACACTGTCTTGCTATATATTTAATGCATTACAGGTATATCCTCATGGGCTATATGGCCTGATGGAATACTGAAAATAAACTTATCAAAGTTATCATTATGTACCTCGCCCGGAATGACCCGTATGGGCGAGCATTAGTATCTTTATACATATAATTATATTATACGAGCTAAAGTCCGTGGCCGAGTGGTAAATGTCGTTGACTTCAAACCCCTTGCTTCTCACAAAACTATCCAGTATCCAGCTTGCTTACGGAATGTCGGTGGTACTACGCATGTGCCCGTCTATGTTTAATATAATGTTTAAAGGGGCTTCTGAGGTCTTCCTCCGCCAGTAAAGCTTGAAAGTCGCCATATGACAAATACTGTGTTGATGCGACGTTAAACCCAATCAAAATAAAATGTTGTGCAGGGCAAAATTATATTACGTAGAAATTCGACAAATTCAAACTAAAAAAAAATGATCTGCATTGTTTGCTATTCAGTCTGTACATATTTTTAATTAGCTTTTTTAGCGAGGTAACGCCTCATACAGATTCTCCTTATGACATATATTTACATATAACTACAGGTTTATAATTGTGGTCGTTAAATATAACCATATTAAAGCATTAAATTAAATGTAAATATATCCCTAGAAATTTGGAATTATAAACAGATACATATATCCATAAATATCCACAGGTTATCGGCGTGGGACCAAGCCTACCCAAATATACTTCAATACATTCAAAATACATGTCAATACAAAATCAAACAATTCTATCAAAAAATATAATACTGATACTATAAACTATGTAAAGGTATGTAACTCTCCCTTTAAAATCTATGAGAAAACGTACATGGTTGTATTCTGACCTTCGTAGCTGACATATTTTTCAGCCGATTTCAGGTAACCCGGGCTTAACCGATGCAGAAATAATATACCTTTTCGTTCCCGAGTTGATTTACTATCAAACACTAAGACTAAAGGCAGTACGAGTCTCAAAACTGCCTGAAATTCAAACCCCGACACGATGTGACCGAAGTATTGAATTTCGCTGTCAATGTACATTTCAACGGCAACTATGTCAGACATGCACTTTTCTTAATAAATACCTATTGTAATCAATAGAAAATGTATTTATGCAATACTCACAAGTGATGTCTTGTCCTATTTATCGTTAATTTCGGCGAATTCCGCCTTCATTCAGCAGCACTATTTTGTTTTGGTTAGGCGCTTCCATATTGAATCGGTGACCCGGAAACGGAAACTGTATCACTAATTTTCTCATTGGTCAATAATGGAGGTGTGTCTTTCCGTAGCGCTGGTTCCCCAACTTCACGATATTACACGCACTGAAGCCGGTGGTCATTTTCGCGAATTTTTTACATACGAAATAGTGAACATTGGCGCATTATTTAAAAAAAAGATTTTTCGCTGTATAAATTACACAACAGTTATTTTGAGAATCAAAATGACAATCCTTACATGGTAATCTATTAGCCTGATATTGTTTACATTGTCACAATATATAGAATTTTAGCAAATTTGTGTGTTTAAATTAATTGCCAGTTTGCCACACTTGATATACTGTCCTGACATAAGGCTTAGTGTTTATGTCAAACGTTAAACATCCTAGAATTTCATCATTCTTTGTGTAAATATTGCATTTCAAAACACAACTCCAAGAATTAAAAAAAAAACAATAGCAAATTAGCTATTTAGAATGTCAATACAAGCAAGATTTCAATAAGTGATATCAGTAAAAAGTCTAACATGAGAATTTACTCGCATTCTTTACAATGAAAGTGTGAATCTTTTCTCTGATATTTTTTCCATTTCATATGATGCTTTAGACCTGCACAATTTCTGTTCAACAATGCATTACAACTGTCACATTGTATCCATTGTGTCTCCTTGTCATGTGTATCACAAACCTTGCAATTCACATCTGAATCATTTTCTGAATGCTGTTCAGGTTCAGAATGAGATGGACCTGGCTCTGAGTCTATATGAATGCTTGTGCTTTCAACAGAAGGGGTTAACTGTTCTGAAGATAATGCTTTTTGAGATTTTTTTGAACTTTTAACTGCTTTGGTTGAAGCTGATTGTTTTCCCAATGTAACATTTTTACCACTTGAAACTCTTATCTGCTTTCTGTGAGCCATTTTTTTCTCCACTTTATAGCTGTCTAATACATCCTTCCTGAATTGATTCAGCATAACCATTAAAAAGTATTTAATGATATGTCTGTAAATGTTTTCAATCTGAACAACTTGCAAGGTCATAGAGCTCATAAGTTCACCCACATCTGTTCCAGAATCACTCAACTGGTCAGCTTGATCTTTTTCTGTACAACATTTATTTACAAATTCTTCATACAGAGAAAGAGATGATAGTATTTCATTCTGGCACTTAGTAAATAACTCACTCCCCATTTTATTAAAATTTTTTCCACTAAGTAAATTCAAACATTTATCTGTTAACTTAATGAAGAAATGAAACAGACTGTCAGAAATATTTGTAAGTCCTCTGTTCATATTTTGCCTTCTTGATACATCCAAAAGGGAGTCAGGTTCTACTGTGCAAGCTAGAATATTCTGTTCCTCTTGTTTTAGAGAGTTAAGTATTTTCAAAGCACACTTTGCATTTTCATAAGTTTCTTTATCAACCATTTTACTAGAGTACCTATAAGAAGATTTTTTTGTGACATACTTATGCCTGACTTTTGCTATGCAATACCCTCCAACATACCTTACTCTAGCTCTTGATGCTTGTGTGATTGTCCTTTGAGAAACCTGCCTAGCAGTTGCTTGAACTTTTTTTGCCTTTTCATTGATAATGTAATTCCTAAGTCCCATTACAATGTTGAAACAAATATGCTGGTGAGCAACATCATAACTTGATTCACTTTCAAACAATTTTAAGCAATTCATCCTAAATTCTAAACTTGCACCATGCTCATGTACCTTTAAATAAAAATCTCCCAGGTCTTTAGAGTTGATCTGGCCTGTTTCATAACTGGGACATTCTTCAATTAAAGAAGAAAGTTTCTTGTACTCTATTTTTGCAAAATGCTCTACTTTTGCAAAGTCCATTCTTGATAATATTTCATTATTCTCATATTGAATTGGTGTCTTCACTATTTCAGATCTGATTTTCTCAAGAATATCTTTCAAATTGATATCTTCTGGTAGTGTAATATTTTCACTTTCAACATCCTCTAAATTAGCAATAACTTGGTTAAAATCATCATCAAGTTCATCTATAGTTGCTTCAACATCAGCCTCAGTGTTCTGGAGTCTGTCTATGTCAATCAATTGACTTGTGTCAAAAAATCCAGATGCACTATGGTGTTTTCTGAAACATCAGAACAACAAAGTTACTGGTAACATTCCTTTACAATTTAAGTCTAGATATTATACAAATAACTGCTGCAACAAAAATATTAAAATATAACTATGACACCAGCAATGGCTCTGATTGGTGCACTTTTACATTTAGAATAAATAATGAGAACCTACATTAGTTCCAGTAATTTGAATTATATAGCACATTCTACCCTTTAAAGCAGCATGCCTCCAGACTCATGCTAATTTTCATGAAAATTTTGAAAATGTATTTGAATGTATAATATTGTTAAGAAACCAAAAGGAAGCAACTGTTTAGTCTTCACAAATACAGTATATAAAATAAAATTATGTTTTATGTTAACATTTTCAATGACCTCTGAATATTAAATTCAATGTTTAAACTAGCCATAACAAGGGTGCCATAGTCACAAAATACGCCCGTTTACGTAAGCTTTAGATGGAGATGGGGGCATTATGGATAAGTGTTATCTAGCAAGCAAGTTTTTATTCTTGGCACTGTGTTGTTAAATGAACCTTAAAACAAATCAGTAGGGAAGATATGCACAGGATGTGTGACCTTGACCTTGGTCGCAGGGACCTGAATTTTATGCACGGCACTCAGCCTCACAATGATGAACATTTGTGCCAAATTATATTGAAATCCCTTTATGCATGTAGAAGTTTTGCTCCAGACAAGCGTTTTTCTATGAGCTCTAACTGTGACCTTCACCTTTGACCTAGAGACTTGGTTCATGTGCAGGGCACTACGTCTCATGGTGGTGAACAATTCTATAAAAGTAACATTAAAATTCCTCCATGCATGTAGAAAATATGCTCCGGACAACATCTGGATATTTAATCATCTCCAGTGACCTTGACCTTGCAAATATTAACCTAAATTAAATGTGTCACACCTGTAGTCATGATAGTTACCATTTGTGCTACAATCCCTCAATAAATGATGACTAAATGGTCCATATACACATCTTCATATTTTTATCTGAACTTTGACCTCTATGTGTGACCTTGACCTTGGCCGCAAGGACCTGAATCTTGCGCGCGACACTCCGCCTCACAATGGTGAACATTTGTGCCAAGTAATATTGAAATCCCTCTATACATGTGGAAGTTTTGCTCCGGACAAGCATTTTTCAATGAGCTCTAAGTGTGACCTTGACCTTTGACCTAGAGGCCTGGTTCATGTGCGCGACACTGCTCCTTATAGTGGTGAACATTTCTATGAAGTTTCATTAAAATCCCTCCATACATGTAGGAGATATGCTCCGGACAAAATTGGACGCCGCCCGCCCGCCCGCCAGGGGCGTTCCCATAATACGTCCCGTTTTTCAAACGGGCGTATAAAAAGGGAGGGAAGTGACATTCTTTCAGACATATCCCTGTAATAGATAAATATTTGCACAAGACAAGGAGACATGGTTTTTTTAAACTGTATTGATATTCTAAATTGTTAATCATTTTGAATCAAATTCTGACTAATTAAAGGCACATTATGTCCCAGAAGCAGTAATTTTTTCCTTCTTTAGAAAAGGCAATAATGAGTTTTACATTGTTAAAATAATGATTTTAAAGAATGTCAGATACTTTAATATCACATGAAGAAAGAACTTTGAAATGTTGAAATGGAAATTATTTGTATTTTGACTTCCATACCCCTACAAATACTATACCATCATAACTGTACTCATTGTTTATAACAGGCAAAATTAGCAAAAGATGGTTTAGGACATTGTCCAATAAATCCAATAGGGCATCAATAATAAAAAGCTTTCAAGAAATAAAATGTAAACATTTCTGGGGCATAATGGGCCTTTAATATGCATGATGTACAGATGTGATAGTTTGTGCTACCCATGGCTATCAACTCTGACATAACTTGGCTAAGCATTTTGACATAAATAGTCCTAATGTCTAAGCATTTAATATTTGTGACAAACTATCAGACATTTTTAAAGTGTTCAGTCATTAGAAAATGCAACATGTAAATTTAAAATATAAAGTAGTTAAAACTAAAACAGGGGGAGGGGACAACAACATGTTCTTGAATATAAAACCATTAAACATAAATGCATAAAAAGATGTATTAGGAATAATTTTTGACTGTCAAACATGTAAATACCAAACATGTAATCCATAATTTTATGTATAAACAGAAAATCAAAGTTCAATTTATAACAAGGGCTGGAATCCATAGTTTTTATTTAAAAAAGAAAAGAAAAATTATATAATTATACCTATATATTATTATCAATTTTCGCTACCTAACGATGTCATGAATATTATATTATAATAATTAAATGCACTTTATAATTTCCATAGGTTACTTAGTAGAGTTGAAGAAGATGTTAACTCAGAAATTGAAGTGAATAAGCTTCTTCAAATGTATGAATTTGAAATGAAAGCAGCTGGAATAATTCAAAGTGGTGAAAAACGGGTTTTCTTTGAACACATAAGGAATGTTTTTCCATCTGCTATAAAAGAAAGGAAAAAATCATCTCATGAAACAAAAACAATATACAGATGTATCAAAATAAAACCACCTCATCTACAGCAAGAAACAGGATTTTCAAGTTTCCCTGAATTAAAACATTATTTGTATAAGGACTTTGTAATAAGTAAAGAAAACTCTAAGTCAATATCATGCACCATTACAACAGGTACTACAATCAATGATGTCCCTCTTTGTAAAACTTTGGAATTCCTACATAATAAATCATGGGTGCTGAGTGTAAATGGAAAAGAGATAGACCTAAGTAAACTGCATGTGTCCAACTCATATATCTTCACAAAGGAGAGCATACATTTAGTATGTGAGACAGTTCTTAAACTTAAACTGTGTATTGGTGTGCAGATAACTAGGTCAGTTATCATAACAAGATATCATAATGTTGAGTGTATGAAGGTAGGCAGTGAGACTAGGAGAATAGTGAGGTCTATGCTATGTGACAAATTGGTTGTAATGAACAGTATTACTGAAATCTGTAGAAAGTGCCAAAAATTGACTTTAACGGTACCAGACACCAATAAAGAAAATAAAAATGTAGATAATACAGTTAAAATTGACAGCAAAAGTAAAACACAGGCTATATCAAAGAAAAAATTAACAGTTGAAGACCTAAGAACCCTGATTCCTGACATTACAAATGAAATGGCAGAATTGATTCTCAGTCAGGCTGAAAACGTTGGTCGTGATCCCCGCGGTAGAAGATGGTCCCAGAAGATGATTTCTGTTTGTTTACAGTGGTACTGTAGAAGCCCTATTTCCTATGAATCTTTTAGGGCAACCAACATGTTAGTTATGCCATGTCCATCTACTCTGATTATTTATAAAAATACAGTAAAGCATGAAACAGGTTTTGATAGTAAAATTTTAAACTGGATGCATTCTGAAGCCGTACAAAAAGAAATACATCCTGATGGCTGGATTGGTGGTATAGTAATTGACGAAATGGCAATCCAATCAGACCTGCAAATAAGTAAGAATGGAGATGTTGTTGAGCTATGTGGTTTATCTGACCTAGGAGAGGAGGCCAATGCATCTGCTATTCTTCGCACCGGTAAAAATGAAAGAAGTGTAGGGACATATGCATTACAATTTGTCTTCCTTGGACTCACTGGATTTCGGTTTCCCTTTGCTCATTTCATTACAAATGGTATTCAGGGCACTGAACTATATCTATTATTTTGGGAAGCAGTAGATAAACTACAAATGTTTGGATTCCATGTAGTCTATACAAGTTTAGATGGAGCGCAAAGCAACAGAAACTTCATGAAATATAACCTGAGTAAAACTTCAACTGACAGACCATTTCAAACTTCAATACCATGTAATTTTGGAGAGTTAGTTTTTATCATGGATGTTTCCCATGTCATAAAAAAGATAAGAAACAATGTTTTTTCTAGTGGAACAGAAGGTAAAATCAAGCACCAAACTAGACTTTTGACTTTGCCCTCAACATATACCATTCAGTGGCAAATGTTATGTGACTGTTTCAACTGGGACAAACAAAACTGCCTACAACTGCATAGAAAATTAACAAGTGAACATATAAATTTGACATCACAATCCAAAATGAGGAATCATCTAGCAGAGGACATTTTAAACTCAGAAATGTTAAACACAATGACACAGTTTAAAGCATCATTGGGTGTAAAAGGGGATGTGCTAAATGGTATAATTGAATTTCTTAAATACACATCAAAATTAATTGACATTTTTCGAGATATGCGGCCCATTATTCACATGGATGATACAAGAATATCTGAACTTCTTGATATAAGTGCATGGTTCAAGACATGGAGAGATTTTGCTGAAGATAACAAGGCATCTAAAAAGGAAAAACAAGAACAGTTTTTATCATATCAGTGTTATGATGACATTCAATCATGCATTTTGGGTTTTGTAGGACTTTGCAGAATTGTAACAAAATTATCAAAAGAAATCTATGTAACACCCGGTCTAATAAATTCAGATGTAGTGGAAAACATATTTAATCAACAAAGATCCACCTATCATGGGGCCAACTCAAACCCAAATGCCCTACAGTACAAGCGTGCTTTGAATAGTATTATAGTTGGACAGAACATTGTTTCCCGAAAAGCAAATGCTGGAAAGGGAAGAGATGCTGCTATGCCTTTTAACATTTCCATACAAAATTATCCATCCAAAAGACAAAAGTTATCAGGTAAATATTATTGTATGCTAACATTAACAATTTTGTCATATTTCCTTAAAAATGTACAAGACAGTATTTATAAAAAAAAATACTTATCCCTTATCTGCTAAAAACAAATGATTTCTGTTTTATCTTGCCATAAAACTATCATTTTAATGTTATTTGCAAAGAAATAAGTCCCACAGTAATAACTATTATACATGTGTCACTATGAAATTTATATTCTGATAAGTATTCTACTTTGTTATTTCATTTCAAGTGATATGAATTATACTGATGAATTCATTTATATTTTAACAAAATACAGTTCACCCTATTAAGCAGATAGGGCAGTCTAGTGCACTTACCAATAAATATATATGCATCAATGTAATGACAAAATGTGCCTGATATAATGAAGATTTTTTCTGGCCAAATCTGAATCAATACTGTCAAACCTGTTTTAAAGACAACCTCTGATTACCTTGCAAATAAAGACCATTTTTCAACAACCATTTATTAATTTTAATTGTTCATTTATTTAAGAGAACAGAGTACCCCAACCAATAATTACCACTTGTCTATAGTGGCTGTGTTTATTCTCTTCTTTAGGCTGCCTTTAATAACTGGTTTGACTGTATATTTTCCCTAACTATACTTGTCTCACCTAACAAAAGAATTACAACAGCTTCTGTCCTGTTCTGTTTTAAGACTATCTTCGGCATTCACAAATCGTAGGATCTTTTCAGGTTGCTGTATACATACTTTACTTGTAAAATTTATTACCCTCAGGCCCTCCAGTGTGCATGCTCTTCCCATTGCTACACCAAGTTGACCTGGTTTGAATATGTCCCGGCAGTCAACTTCAACTCTGAAAGCAATAAAGGATGAAAAATTAAGAGACAAAAAACAACAGACATAAAATATTGTTTATTAATGCTTCTTAATATTAAACTTACAATACTAGCATATATCAAATTCCTTTTATCACAATGAACATTCATTGATTATATGTTTAGTATCTGCTTATGTCATATTTATATGCAACTATTTGTTGAACAGTTGTAAAAGGTGTAATGTTATAAATGCTACAATTAACAAACAAGAGAACTTTTACAAAATTAATTTTACACTAACAATATTTTTGGCAATCTCCTATTTATCTATTTTATCTTTTTACTTTAATGCACTCACACTTATTAACAACATAACATATCCATGCTTAATAAGAATGATATTTACAAGTTGTGTGTAGATGTAAAGAATTTTATAAATTTACCTTTCCAAAGTCATACCCTGGCTTTTATGAATAGTAAGTGCATAGGCTGGTTTCAGTGGATATTGTTCCCTGACTGCAACAACAGCATTTTTTCTTGGATCAAATACTAAAATGAAAGAAACAATGGAGTTCAAATAGCACTGCATGTTATTATAAACATAATAATCCAAAAACAAATCATTGTGAACAAAATACATATGTCTGAGTACATCACTACAATAACACAAAGTATATACTGAGGTTTGGTATGTTGTTCATTGAAATTCTATTATTATTAATAAAGGGTTTACATTTTATGTACTAAAATAAAGTCAGACAAAACATTTCATAGTAAACGCATTAATATTTCTAGATAATATATCAATGGCACATATGCCTTTATGGTATAATTTTATTCAATTAGCCATGTTATATAAGAGTTTACATTTTATTTTAATGATTGTAAATTATTGCTGACTGTTATAATGAGTTTTTTATTTGTACTTGCCTTCAAACCTAACTTTTTCTATATATGTTGCCTCTGTCATATTTGGAAACTCCTCTAGTACTTTTCCATTTTGTTGTATATTATACACTGTTCCCCTCAGTCCATTTACCAACCGATTTGATAATTTTTTATGAGCATCACAGGATATCCAATTTTAAGCCAAAGGTTTCTAGGTGTAGTCTGTCCTTTCAAGTATTTTTTATCACCAGTGTCTATTGAAATTGTTTCATGTATTGGGCCCGGAAAATCAAGTATTCTATCACGATTATAGTCGTCAACTAAATCGTTTGTAGAAAAAAGTTTAATGGTTTCATCTTGTAATGGTCTTTGAAGTTCTTTTAATAATTTGATTGTTTCATCAGACACCACTCCAATGGATATCTCCCTGATTGCCTTTATCATGTCCCTTTCATTCTGTCTCACAACCTCTGTAAGAATTGTAACATGAGGGAAAGCTTGGTTGAAAACATCACTTTCAAAACAATAACATCCATCTTCATTATAACGGGCACAAGGTACTGGTGCTAACTGAAGAAAGTCCCCAACTAAAATTACTTGTAGACCTCCAAAAAATAATGTCTCATTCTTTAATGAACAAACCTCATTTAGAGATTCCAGGAATCTCTTGCTCATCATTGACACTTCATCAACTACTAAAACGTCAGTATTCTTCACTCTAGTTAACACATCTGTAAATTTAACATTGTTTGAAACAATACGTTTTATTTCAGAGGGCCCATATCTACCATCACCAATACCAGACCACCGATGAATGGTCATCGGGTTAAGTTGAGGGGGATACACACTACAAGCAATTCCTGTTGTCGCTGTTACTGCACACGTTTTCCCAAGCTGTTTACACATTTCTACAATACTGTTAATTAAGAACGATTTCCCAGTACCTGCTGAGCCTAGAATTAGCAGATTGTGACCTTGGCCCACAAAATTCAGAGCTTGATTCTGTTTCACGTTCAACGACATTATTATGTTGCGATGCGTTCATTAAAGTTCGCGAAAATGACCACCGGCTTCAGTGTGTGTAATATCGTGAAGTTGGGGAACCAGCGCTACGGAAAGACACACCTCCATTATAGACCAATGAGAAAATAGTGATACAGATTCCGTTTCCGGGTCACCAATTCAATATGGAAGCGGCTAACCAAAACAAAATAGTGCTGCTGAATGAAGGCGGAATTCGCCGATATTAACAATAAATAGGACAAGACATCACTTGTGAGTATTACATAAATACATTTTCTATTGATTACAATAGGTATTTATTAAGAAAAGTGCATGTCTGACATAGTTGCCGTTGAAATGTACATTGACAGCGAAATTCAATACTTCGGTCACATCGTGTCGGGGTTTGTATTTCAGGCAGTTTTGAGACTCGTACTGCCTTTAGTCTTAGTGTTTGATAGTAAATCAACTCGGGAACGAAAAGGTATATTATTTCTGCATCGATTAAGCCCGGGTTACCTGAAATCGGCTGAAAAATATGTCAGCTACGCAGGTCAGAATACAACCATGTACGTTTTCTCATAGATTTTAAAGGGAGAGTTACATACCTTTACATAGTTTATAGTATCAGTATCATATTTTTTGATAGAATTGTTTGATTTTGTATTGACATGTATTTTGAATGTATTGAAGTATATTTGGGTAGTATTGTGGGTCCTGGGGGGTGGTACCTTAGGGGTAGGGCTTGGTCCCACGCCGATAACCTGTGTAAATATCTAGAATTATACGTCTACTGCAGATGATCATAGGTCTGGTTGACCGGGTGTCTCGTGTGACGAGATTAATTAAATGCATGATGGCGACCGTCGTATGTCAGTGCGAGAAATAGCGGAAAAGTGTGAAAAGTGTCAGTAAAACAACAATTCACAAGATAATAACTGAAAACATGTAAATGAACAAAGTGTGCGCTAGATGGGTATCGAAACTATTAACGGATGTGCAGATGAAAACTTAATTCAGTGTTTCTAGGGGATTTATGCAACAGTATCGGTACATGGTTTGGCTCTAACGTAACAGTAAATATCCAAAACTTCATCTTATACATGCACGGAACAACTGTAAGTTGTTGTTAAAAACAAAAAATCTCCATGTGACCTACATTGCCATAATTTGCATTTTTCTATACTCAACGCGTCATATTTGTAGTGGTTACATAGCATGTCTAATGGTTACGTCACATGTCTAAAAATAGAGCATCAACAGTGATTTCATTTCATTATATTTAAATAACCCACAATGTCGGTCCTTCTTTGTTCAATAGAGATAAATGCGGTTGTGTTAGAATATTCTATTTATCACATATCCAAATAAAAGTGTTTACAGTAAAAATGAATCATCTTTTCATTGCTGCAATGCCACAAAAGTAGCACGTGTTTATGATAAATGTATTTATTACATTAAAAACTCGCCATGACCTGTATTAATGAACATTTTTTAATATCCATTTCATTTGTATAGAATGGGTACATTACTGTAAAATAACATGATTGCAGATAACATCAACATGTACATGTATATGCAAGCTAATTTAGTTTTTCATATCCTATGAACTTTGCATATATTGATTTAAGATAAAACCATTCCCTGGAATAAAAACTTTTTTTTAACAATATAATAAAATTGAAAATTGAAAAGACATTAATACTAAGAGGGTAATCCAGTTCTTTTTTGTGGTATAAAAATTATCATATCTACTACCACTTGAAAATATTGGAAATAAATCCCGTATTGATAAAAAAGAAACCTTGGATTTCTGTTCATTATCTTCTTCTTTATTTTCATTTATTTTCATTTATTTACTTTTTTATTTATTCTATTTTTTTTGAGACTGAAATTATAAGACAATGGTCCGACAAGACAACAGTAAATATACTTTACTGCAATAAAGAAAGAACTTACAGTGAAAATACGGACCATGAAATAAGCATTTTATTTCACCAAAAGTCATGAGCAAACATAAAAAGAAATCAAGTTGGTTGATAATATTTCCTATTTTCCGTCGAGGTATTTCTTAATCTTTAATCAATGCCTTCTCTAAGTTCCCTCGACTGAT
Organism: Ruditapes philippinarum; assembly: GCF_026571515.1. Lineage (NCBI taxonomy): Eukaryota > Metazoa > Mollusca > Bivalvia > Venerida > Veneridae > Ruditapes > Ruditapes philippinarum. The sequence goes on from NW_026860906.1 coordinate 217,445, forward strand.
TTTTGTAGTAACTGGTTTCGAACCAAATCCTGCTATGACAACAGGGTGTTCCTTACCCCCACGCCATACTGCAACAGGGACTATACGCTTCTAAACGTGTCTCATTTGTCCGATACAATCTTCAATACTGACGTCACAGTCATCAATTCTTAAAATAGAAACGTCTGCGTCGTTTCCTTTCGATAATGATCCAATGAAATTCAGCCTGAATGCGCGCGCAGGTGATGGCGTCACACTTTTTATGATTTCGTTCAGTGGCATACAGAGGTAAAGAAACTTTGTCATTATCATGGGTAGGTCGTATGCAGGTCCTTCTTGATTCTCGATGTGAAGGTCACTGCCTGAACATGAAAAAAAATGTGAAAATTAGAAAGATGAAATAAATTGACTATTAGCAGAAGAGTATTCGTATTATGTTTGCTTTGTTTGGTTTTACGGCTCACCAACACAATTTAGGTCTTGTGGCGCTGAAACAGAAAAGGCTAATTGTTAACTGTCTATGAGTAGTAAGCGCCTATGATTTCTAATAAATACTGATATTTTTCTGATTCACTTTCAAACCTATAAAAATAACAATAAACAGACGACAAAGTGATAACTTATAATTTACGAAACTGTTTTTTCAAGATGTTTTCATAATATTTCAAAGTTTTATTACATTTTAAATGAAATTGTACTGTAGTTAAATAAGATATTATATTAAAAAAGGCATTACAAACATCCTTAAGATTTTATACCCAAAAGATCAGGCCAGAACTTCTGTTTTATTGCCATTTCAGCCACAGTCCAGTTGAAAGCACCCACACCATGCCCGCAGTCAAATAATACACCACGTGATCTGGCATCTATTACGTCACTATGAATTGTTTTAGTCTCTGAATCCAAAAAATCCGTGGTATGTATGTGTATGTCGGACAGCCTAGCGTGCTCGTAGATGCTGTCAAATTGATCAACATATTTCATTATCTATGTGCAACGACATTTTTAATGACAAATTTTGCTTTTATTAGATTAAAGGAATGTTTTAAGAAAACAATATTAACACCAAAGTAGCCCCTCACTGCAAAATTTAAGATACTCGTGAGCGGAACCACCGAAGTTCTATAAAATATCTGGATTGTCTTTCGGGAAAATATGGTGGCTGGTTTGTACCGTGTCATATTTTCGTTCCGCGTGGCACTAGTCTCAAACACGAAAATACGACAAAGTACTACTTTGTCGTACTTTTGCTCCGCTCCGCAGGATGCGAGGCGAAAACATGATAATGCGGCAAAGTAGTGACTTTTTGTGTTATTTTCGTGTTTTTGACTGGCGCCCCGCGAAACGAAAGTACGACATGATACAAAACAGCCATCATAGAAGATCACAAAACAGTTTCTTTTTAAATAATACTATCATCTTGAAAAGTGATCATTACATTTTATTTGTATAAGATAATATTAGACAATGAAGTAGACTCTTGTGATAATATATCTATTAGAAAATGCTATGTAATAATCATTTTAAAAATATGAAATGAAAAACGGTTGGAGAGTTTTCCAAATCTACTAAGACAGAAAATATATATAACATTCCCCGAAGAAAGTACAAGTATATGACGTTAATGATAGCATCTTAAATAGTGTGTAAAATCTGCGTTTTATTATTGCATAATCTCTCAGATTTGAGAACCAACGATAAAAATACAAATAGTATCTCAGTAAAAGAGTGTTTATTGTTTTTGTGGGTAGTTTAGTTTTGAATGGCCCATCAGTGGTAGCCCGCAACGTTTGGCTGCCGATAACGCCCTTCTGTACATACAAATAAAACAAAAATGACCATTATTATTTATTTTATTTTTTTAGGTTGGGTTTTCCGTTACAATAACATAGTACAAGTCACATGGCGACTTTCTACCTTTACTGGTTGAGGAAGACCTCAGGTGACTCTCTGTATATCATTTCGGGCACAAGCGGGCGCCCGAGTAAAACCACGTTCCGTTAAAGGATATTCAAAATTGTCTATTAACTGCCCAAGCTTGCCAAGAATTGAAGAAAATTTCGTTTGCAAATGGAACGTGCTCGAGGAATTTTTGAGTTTCTCGTTTTTTTCATGAAACATAATGTGCGTTGAAGAAAATTTCGAACTGTGTTCAAGTATTCGTATACATGAATGCTGCTTTCTATTTTACATTCAGTAAAGGGAGGTAATCATATTTTGAAAATTTACTTAAGATAAGCCTTGTTTGTTTCCCTTTAATGAAGTAAAGCGGCATAACATCGAGCTTTCCGTTATAAACAAAAAATTAATTCTTGCTTTATGCATAACTTACCATTCCATGTATTTTTATATTAATTCATATTTTTTGCTCATTAGATATATAGTGTATTTACGTTTAAAACAAAATTTCAATATCAGAATGTATACCTATAGGCTTCCGAAGACTGTAATCTGACCTTGACACCAACGATGACGTCACGATTGGCTTCTACACACTCTACGCAAGCGTCCTCGTCAAGAATGGCCAGCGTGTCTGACTCTCCTACAGGCGCTGTAATAATCAATTATAGGATTACACGAACCCTGGCGAGCTGGAGTAAGAATCTTCATACCGGCATGATATTATAATAAAGAACGGACGAGTTATCGATCCTGGAAATCAAATAGATGACATTCTCGACGTTGCTTTAAAAGATGGTAAGATATTTGATGTGGGGAGAAACCTTAAGCTGGATTCTAAATCATCGTACGATGCATCTGGCCTAATAGTTACGCCAGGTTTGATAGATGCGCACGTGCATTGTTACCAGTACGCTACGCCGTTAGGAATTAACCAGGATGAAGCGTGTTTGTCACGTGGTGTGACGACTATAATTGACGCTGGGAGTTCAGGTAAAGATAGGTTTTAATATATTTTGGAAAACATTAAAATATATAGGAATATTTTGATGAATTATTATAACTCATTATATATTTAATATAGTACATGCATAAATAAATACATGTATGTGGTTCTCTTTCTATATGTTAAAGATATGCTTAAAAATTAGAAAATATTGATAACTGCTACACAGTCTTTTCGTAAATATGAACGTAACAAGTTTTGACTTCACTCAAAGTTGATATGTTATGTTTAAAATTCTACTCATATATGAATATATAGTGTCAGTTTTTGTAAATAAAAGACCAACTTTACTTGATTCGTAATAGGGAACGCAGCCTCCCTTAAATAGTTTATTCATTCTTTTATTCAAATTAGACACATTCAGTAAGAATTGCTTAGATGTCAATAAATTTCTGTTATAAATATATTTTATTTAAGGATAAGTATAGTATATCTTTTATTTAAATGAGATCTGTATTGTTTTATGAAATGCTTTAATGTATATAGGACCAATTTTACAGTCATACGTATTCTCTATTTTATTAATGTCTCGACTTATTCTTACTATACTTATCAAACTTCACGGCACTTCAATTCACAACGTTAAAAAAGGAGGAGAGGTTTTAAAAAAAGAAACGGTGTGTTTTGTTTTTTCTCAATTAGGGGCCACGACATTTCTTGGGCTACGGAAGTTCATTATTGATCAATCAAAGACGCGGGTTCGATGCCTGTTACACATCGCCATGCACGGCCTTGCTGCGGCAGGATGCGCAGGGGCAGGTACTAATTATTGTTATATTTGTATTTATATGTGTTTAAGGACAGTTAAGTGATAATTTACACCCGAGTGATACATTTTTCTTACCAATATTCTTTGTAACAAGTGCCTCTCGGTCGATTGGTTAGAGTCGCTGACTTTGACTATCAATTGTCACTAGCCGCTGTAGGTATAAAACTTATTTGAGACTTTGGATTCTAACACGTGAGGAAGCAAACCTAAATAATACCAGGGAGGTCGCGGGCTCAACTAAATTGTCCGTTCGCCCGACCCCGAAACAATGCAAGGAATCTGAGACGGCAAAAATCAATTGTCGTATTGCCAAGGTTGTCCCACAGCCTGTACGAACAAGTGTAACATTTCAAGAATTTACTATTTAGATATCATACGGACAAGACTAGTTTAGATATACTTCAAATAAGAACGGACAATTAAGTCAACATTGGATTTTGTCGGCCCTGCCGGGAAGGTCACACCATATGACCTTCACCTTTCAAGTGTGAGTGAGACTAAAGATCCGAACAAAAGAAAAAACAAAATCATCATAATTATTTACATAATTATGAAACTTTTCTTTGTAAGTTACTATTGTGAGATGTTTATTAAAATATGTCAGCCATATAAACAATAAGTAGTTGATACACCATAGTCACTGACATAAACATGCCTTATCTAACTTTTAATGTGTCAACGTTTTCAATATGTTATTGATCAACATATTATCAATTCATTTTACAACATTCGTTTATGCATTGTCACGATTTGCTAATGAAAATATTAAGATAATGTGAGATGTTTTGTTGTCTAATTTCTGTACTGATTTTAACAAAATTAATGTTATTATATGTACTCTGTTGGTAATTGCAAGATTTTGAATTTCTATATATTAGTACAATGTCATATTAAAACAGCTTGGCGGTTTTAATTATGAAGGAAAGTAGAAATATGTCACAAATGTTCCTCTGTTTTACTGATTTGTTTGTCTCCGGACTCCGGACGTTATTTGAAATGTGTAGGTTTTGATTGACTAATTGACCCAAAGCTTGTGGAATAACAAAAAAAGATAAGCAAACCTTTTTACCCCCCCCCCCCCCCATTCAAAGCTTGTGGGAAAAAAAGATAAGCAACCCTCCCCCCAATAAAAAACAAAACCGCTCTTGCCTATTCACACCTTTTGCCGATAGATGGCGTTTTCCACTGTGACGTCATGCCGTTATGGTTATTCATATTCAGGGTTCGTAAAATCTTGTTTTTATTACAGCGCCCGGAGGAGAGTCGGACACACTCGCAATTCTTAACCAGGACGCTTGCGTTGAGTGTATAGAAGCCAATCGTGACGTCATCGTTGGCGTTTTGGGGTCCCCCCCCAACCGGGGTCCCCAGATTACAGTACCCCCCCCTTCGGTATGGGGTGTGGGAATAAACAGGGAAAACCCCGATTAAAAAAAAAGAAAAAAGAAAAAGCCATTATAGGTACGCTTCCTTTCTGACATTTAAAACGTTTCTTCTTAATAAACTTAAAAATAAAAAAGTCATATATTTAGTGAACAACAAATAAATAAATAAATAATAAAATAAATAAAATAAAACAACCAAAAAATTGGACGGGTATGATTTACATGAAGCAAGAAGTAAAATGGTTATTTTCTATAGTGAAATAAATTACAAAACCTATTTGTTTAAAACGGAACCCTTGCCTAAAAAAGAAAGGAGGAAAGAAAAAGGAAGACATACTCGGCTAAAATAAAATTAAAATTCTATATATATTTACCTCCCTTTACTGACAATATGTCATTTTTATATTAGAAAGCAACATTGTTGTTTAATCATTACATGTACGAATACTTGCACAGTTCGAAATTTTCTTAAACGCACATTTTATGTTACGTGAACAAACGAGAAACCAAACGAGCACGTTCAATTTGCAAACGAAATTTTCTTCAAGTCCTGACGAGCCGAAGTATTTGATATTTCATTTCGCCGTTTCTCGGTCATTTTTACATAATTATTCAGAATATGACCTGTTGAGAGACTTCTTTAATGTTCTTTTACTCGGGCGCCCGCTTGTGCCTGAAATAATATACATAGAGACAACCGAGGTCTTCCTCAACCTGTAAAGCTGGAAAGTGACCTGTCATATGTTGGTGTAACGAAATGAAAATAAAAAAGGCAATTTTTGTTTTATTGGTATATACAGAAGGGCGTTATCGGCAGCCAAACGTTGCGGGCTACCATCGATGGTGCATCATTGTGACTCAACAGTACCCACACAAACAAGTAAACTACTTCTTATTTCATAGGAATACTAATTATATAGTTATCATTGTTCCCTAAAGCAGCACGCCACCATATTCATGCACAATTTTGTGAAGTAAAAGAAAGAAAGTTTTACACATTGTACATAAACAACACTTGCAATTAACGTACTGCGTTAGTAACGCAGTAGAGATATGTAACTGATTAATCATTATTTAGGTAATTGTACATAAAGAAATTCAATAAATCACAGTTTTGGGTATCTAATGTGCTGCAAAAAATGCAAATCATCATGTTAAATCGCTTAATTGCAGACCAAATTTTTGTTTGTGACTTTTGTGCATAGTTTATATTGACATTTTTTGTCGTTTTTATTTACGGTGTAAAAAGTTAATGGTTGGTATAGAGGAATACTAGTTTACTTGTTAGCGTTGAATGCAGCAATGTTTCATTGTTGAGAAATGTCATTGTCAAATTAATTTCAAACACAACACACTCACATACAACTTTTAGGAGCGAATGTGGTCCAATCACTTTGTATGAATATTCATTTATTTTTTCAATCCATTGTTTAAAAAAATTCATCAACGTCAAAAATCATATGGCCATGAACTTTCAGCTTAAATTTCCTGTTGACATAGCTGTTCTGAATTCTTTTAAAAGTACATAATTTATTCCTTAGAAGTATGCCTACTCTTGATGTAATTTACGACTTTTTGATTATTAGGAAGCTGTCCTTGTTAGTAATAAATGAACATGAAATGATATAAAACAAAACACATCTATTTACCATAGATTTCACGAGATGTTTCATCGGGCAATGACAGCGCAGAACTTTCAATAGGAACATGAACAAATGTGCTTTCAGTTGTTGTTTTAAGGTATATTTCCATTTATATATACATAAAGAAACATATAAATATCATTTTTTATTCCGTATTTAATTCATTTGTTCGTTTATTTTGTTGTTGTTTTTTGCTGTTTTTCTTTGGGTTACCAAACTCAAATCAAGAAAACTTTTATATGAAAATACATTATTCTTTTATATATATATATTGTCTTTTTTATTAACACACGGTTGAATATAAAGTGATAAGTAAAAAGTGATATGCCAACCTCGGCGTTTTTGTTTTCTTTGCTTGTTTTTTGTTGGTTTCCATGTTTTGCGGGTTTTTTTGTTGTTTTTTTTTAATTACCTATTATACTGTGTGATAAAAACAGTGTTATATTTTCGTCCATTATTTGTTGAAGCCATTCTAACGAGTCCAATTACTTTGGTTTAGGCCTCATTATTTTCATGATCTAGATATATATCCAGTCCAGATTATCTATCAATTCATGTTTAAAATCCTGTTTACGTATATCACAATATACACGGCGTTTAAATGAAACAAGGAGAAGTATCTCTAGGAAAAACAGAGGATATTTGAGGGTTTTTTTTTCTATAAATACAGGACTTATTTTCATTTAGTGGTATGAAAATCAATATTTCATGAGTGACGGTAGCCTCAGGTGAAATATGATAATTTTCATACTACAAGATGAAAACAAATCCTGTATTTAAAGACAAAAATCTGTTTATCATATAATTCTACTTTTATGACATTACAATTTGAAAGTATTTCACACAAATTTTGTGTATTGGCTGAATTAAGAAGAAAGAAGTCCGGCAATACATAAGTGAAAATACGGAAAATGTGTATCACAGCAGTGAAAAAAAATTAGAATTTTACAGTAAATAAGGAAAATGAAAATAAGCATTTTTTTTTTTCATCAATATTTCTCAACATTTCATTTATAGAATAATATATATTTTATATAATAATCGTGTTTATATCAAGTTTTTTGTTGCCAGTATATCATTGCTATGTCACGATTGATATGAGTGAGATATATTGTGTACTTCCACTTCAAAAAGTCCTTCACAAAAAAAACACTAAACCGCTACACTTACTAGCTCATTTCTTTTACCTTTGTTGTCACTTTGCGATTACTGATCCTTGAAAGTTATAGCCCCTTTTTAAAATTTCTCTCAATGATCATTATTATGTTTTTACATTAAAAATTGTTGGTTTTGTTTTAGAAATCTATATAAATGAGATATCATTGGTGGTAAATTATTTCAGATGTTAAAAAGAAAATTTTTGTTCTATTTATTTTTATTTCCTTTTCGTGTATCCTAAAGGAATATTAATGGTTTGTTTAATGTATAACTCAAATTTTGTATATTACCCCCCATAATACAAATATTACATTCTTAACAGCAATAAATATAGTTCAATCCGAAGTACGGTCTTGCAAAAGCAATGGTTAAAGGAAAATCAGTCCATAAAATTGTTTTTCGTAAAGAACCTTTTGAAATAAAAATTCAACATCAATATATTATGGTAAACTGTATATGCCTTAAACCAGTCTCACTACAGAATAGATCTATGTATCCAAAACGGTCTTACACCGGTTACTTGTGGGGATTTTATTAATAAAGTCATACATTTAACTTTAAGTCAGGCATTTTTTGTCACTTTAAACCGATCACGTCAACGCCAGCGTTCGATAAAAACTCATTAATGTGGAATTAAGAGTGATGAATTAGACACTTTCAATTTGTTTAATAGCTATATAACCTTTTTGACGCAATCCAATTTCAATTCAGACAGTGTGCTCAAACATATAAATAGACGCTTGTCTTACAGCATCTTCAGTCAGTGCTAAGCAAGCGTCTGCTCCAACATGAATACCAAAAGCATTTCCGTAATTCTTCTCGCGTGCATTATTGGTGCTCTGCTTATCGACAGCACCGAAGGTAAGTTTGTTTTTTATTATTCATTTCTTTTTTACTTGCTTTAAGTACAAACTCTTTATTTTTGGCCTTTTTTCTTCAACTTGATGACATTTCTTTGTAAATTCTCATATGTAATCTATTTTCGCGATTTCTGACTGTTGTTCATATTTTATTAATGAACATTCACTTGAAATTTGTCACGGCTTTAGATTGGCTAATGTACAATGATTTACACTTGGTAATGTCGGAATATTAAGAAAACGTTTATTTTATCATACTTTAACTGCGTATGTTTCTTCAATGTACTAAAACTGTTGTGACAAAACTGTAGGACACACTGTGTGACGCCAAACATATACTGTTTATTTCTATAAACATCATGGTGTACTTGCAAAACTGTTGACATTAATTCACTGATTTACAAAATCACCAACGGAAAGAAATATATATTTTTCATTAACAGAGAATAAAAATCCATTTTCAATGTTGAGAAATTTTGAGTCTAAATATGCAGGGTTTAATATAGTTACTTTGCTTTTTTTTAACCACTTATTTATGATATCATATCGGGGAAAAAGCATTACCGTTTTCTAAAATTAAGCTTTCAATCTTTTCGTGAATACTGCATCAAATGTTCGTGAATAAATTAGCTTCACTATGTCTCTGAATATAGCTATTATGCTATTGTATTTAAAGTGTGAATTCTATATTTTGGTGCCAAGCATTAGCAAAGCCCGGCTAACGATGCAGATGCGCCAAAGAACGCTGTTATTGAAAGTGGGAGAAAATTACAAACGCAGGGCGGATGGTGCGGCGGTAAATGGCAAAGAAAAGCTGTTTGCTGTAGCCGAGGTGGTTGGGGATACGGCGGATACGGCGGTGGATACGGTGAGAAACTTGTCTTAAATTATTGAACTTGTTTTTGCTAGCGTTAATAACATTAACGTATCACCTTTGCGATGGAGATTCTGATTAAATGTTATCATTTTAAAAGCTATTCTTACAGTTCTTCCATGGTACCTTGTGAGTTATAAATTGTTGCTGAAATAAAGCAAAATGTATGACTGAAATATATACATAACAGAGATCATGAAAAAGTTATGCATACGTAGCATATGTCATGGCTGCTTTTCATTGAAAATAAGTTTATGAAACGTTTTAGAATCTTGTGTTATGACAACGTTTGTGATTTATTATAAAACATTAAAATAAGAGCGTTTGCTTTTATTGAACTGATTGTATATATTATAAAATATGCAAAACTTTAAAGTACAATATTACATGAAACTGTTTGATCCTCTTAACTAATACGTTATCAAAAGGGACTAAGCAATAAATATGGATGCTTTACGTTTAAGACAAATTTTAACGATGCAGGAATAAAATAACTGTCTTCCATTTTTGAAAGGCGGCTATGGAGGTTACGGAGGCTACGGTGGTATGGGAGGCTACGGTGGTATGGGAGGCTATGGTGGCATGGGAGGCTATGGTGGTTACGGAGGTTGGGGAGGATACGGCGGTTACGGTGGAGGTTACGGAGGATATGGCGGTTACGGCGGTGGATACGGAGGATATGGTGGTTACAGAGGCTGGGGTGGTTACGGAAGAGGATATGGATATCATGGCAAGAAATACTGAACGGTTCGTGTTTTTTCCTCCCACTGATATTTAATATGACTTTATTTAAATAATATTTACACTCGTTATATACTAATAAAACCAAAATAGTTTTTGCATTACAGTCTCGGTCCTATTTTATTCCACTTCTGTTTAACTTTGAAATTAGAATGATGATTACTTTCGAAGAAAATAAAGTGGTAAGCACTTTTGATCCCAGTAATTGCGTACTTACAACCGGCCGGTGCCAAACTGATCGACTTGCTAAAACGAGAAATATAAAACATGGTAAATGATTGATAATCTTCAAAACATAAAGTTTTATAATGAATATCTTTTTATTTAACTTTCAGATGTCTGGACTACCATAGATGCCTTTATAAAAACGACTGGAATCAAATGGACTTGAACCTTCTTAATCATTCATATTATGCTCATGTTGAAAAAAAGAATAAAAAAAATAAATATCAAGTAAAATAAATACAATGTATTTATCGCATTATTCTTTGTCTTTCTTTGTATATTCTGATGTAAAGGAAATTGGTTAAAACGTTTTATTATGAATTAATTTTTTTGAGATATTGAAATAAAACTCTCCTCTCTTTTGCATACGTTTTGTCAATTCGAGGTACACACATATGTTTAATGTCGACAACAAAGAACGAAAGCATCAAAACTTTTGAATGGCCCTTTCAAAAAGCCTCTTCAAATCTAATACAGACCAACAGTTCACATTGTCATAAACCAAAACCAAGTATTATAACATCGACATACACATTGAGGGCCTTGTATGATTTTATCTCTTTGTCCATTGTCACCTAAATTGCTAGTACGCCAGCAAAATCGAGCGTTTTGAATTTTTCTATTTTTAAAATATCATCAGTGAGTCCTCGCTCGAATATTGCTTTACTAAGCTCAATGTCATCAACGCCTTCCCTGCTGAAACCCAAAGTGATAAATGTTTGCCAACAGGAAAGAGCAAGGTGAGCAAGCAGAAAGATTTGTCGAAACTCGTACCTCTTACTACTTATGCTAATTTAAGTTTTAAGCAGTGCTGTTCAAACAATTTATAATGATAAATTAGAGGAGCAAATAATTTGTTAAATTCATACATGTATAAGCATGAAGAAATTTATTTCAGCAACATGTGTATGACAAAATCAACGTCTCATGACAACTAAATATATATATAAGAAATTATAAAGTCATAGCAAATATATTTCATAACCTAAGATTCATACACGGGACACGTTTGTCCACTTTACAGCTTCACACCTGGCTATTGGACATTGGAATCGAACAATCTATAGAACCCCTCACTCTTCGTATGGCTGAACACTGTATCGTTTTGGCGGCACGGAGCTATACCGCTCATCTCGGTACACATTAACAACAGTGCGAAGTGCCGTTAAGTGCTATAAATTGCTTTTACAATATTTTTTGCAAGAAACAAGAAAATTAGCAGTATCCTATTTAGAAGTTTAGTATCATTGGCAAAGTAAAAATCTCGTTATATCGATTCCAAAACGCATTTTCCTCCACTGGTTGCTTTGTAACAATACAGCACGGTAAATGTATAACTGTATTTGTTCTAGGTTCACAAGCAGGTAGAAGAAACACAACAACTTTATTTCCAAATCAAATTGCTTTTAACAATGTGTAATAACATGACTAGTTCCAATTACTTGGTGAGGAATCAGGTATGAAATTTACCTTAAATGGAAATTAGATAAGAGTCATTAGACAACCAAAAATAGAGAAATCAATAAAGAAAAACAACACGGTATTATACTGAATTGTCCTCATGAAAATTAAAGCTATATATTACAGCATAGAATATGGCTGCTAGTTGTAAAATAATACTTTTGTCAACGCACATGCTGCTTGCACGTGCTTATTAGTGCGTATTGGTAGACCCTATAATCAAAATAATGTTTCCACAACTTGCCCTAGAAATTCGCGTCTAAACTCACCATTTTTTAGCAATATTTGCATGGAAATTCTTTACCGTTTCTGTGTCTACTTTGTTCAACTTCTAACTTTTAAATAGTTTTACATTTTTTTCCCGATTTCAAAAAGATAAAAAATTTTTTCTCTTTCAAATTTTCTTTTGGCTTTTAACAAATTTTTTAGCCAGAGTTCAATCACCCACCCTTGGGGCACGAGTCATAAACTCAATAAATTCAGATCAATTTAGTCGCCTCTTATGATTACGTAGGAAATAGCGGGGGCTGCATTTCCGATGCCTAAACACTTACAGGCAACTCCTTAGCCACAGGGTAATGTTTATAAATAACATTTACAAATTAGCAATGATACTATTTCTACATTCAATATCACTTCCATAACTCAAACAAAGAAGAAGAAGAAGAGAAAGTAGAAGAAGAAGTAGTAGAAGAAAAAGAAGAAGAAGCAGCAGAAGAAAAAGAAGAAGAAGAAGCAGCAGAAGAAAAAGAAGAAGAGAAGCAGCAAAAGAAAAAGAAGAAGAGAAGCAGCAAAAGAAAAAGAAGAAGCAGCAGAAGAAAAAGAAAAAGAAGAAGCAGCAGAAGAGAAAGAAGAAGAAGCAGCAGAAGAGAAAGAAGAAGAAGAAGCAGTAGAAGAAAAAGAAGAAGAAGCAGCAGAAGAAAAAGAAAAAGAAGAACCAGCAGAAGAGAAAGAAGAAGAAGAAGCAGTAGAAGAAAAAGAAGAAGTAGAAGCAGCAGAAAAAAAAGAAGAAGAAGAAGCAGCAAAAGAAAAAGAAAAAGAAGAAGCAGCAGAAGAGAAAGAAGAAGCAGTAGAAGAAAAAGAAGAAGAAGCAGCAGAAGAAAAAGAAAAAGAAGAAGCAGCAAAAGAAAAAGAAGAAGCAGCAGAAGAGAAAGAAGAAGAAGAAGCAGTAGAAGAAAAAGAAGAAGAAGAAGCAGCAGAAGAAAAAGAAGAAGCAGCAAAAGAAAAAGAAGAAGCAGCAGAAGAGAAAGAAGAAGAAGAAGCAGTAGAAGTAAAAGAAGAAGAAGAAGCAGCAGAAGAAAAAGAAGAAGAAGAAGCAGCAAAAGAAAAAGAAGAAGCAGCAGAAGAGAAAGAAGAAGAAGAAGCAGCAGAAGAAAAGCAGTCAAGCTAGATTTACAACGGCTGATCTTATTATTTTAACCTCAATTTGATATTAACCATTTTGAATCGTTAAGAATTAACGTAAGTTTTGCTTCCAGCAAAATTCTATGACTACTGTTCATGTAGTGGTTGGTGTAGTAGTGTTTTATTTTCGCAAACGTATTGAACACGATCTTTTTTAAATGAAAACATGTTTTTATAACTGGATGTTAATAACTGGTTGCTCTTCTATAAAAGATTGAGTACAAGCACACGAAGTCAATAGTTTAAAGGCACAGTAAGCCCCAGAAATTATTTTTTTCATTCCGTAGAAAGGGCAAACATGTATTTATAATGTTGTAATAATTGATTACGGACTTGCAAGATTTCTTCCTCCTGAAGAAATTGCACTGACTGAAAACGATACGTGTTAAAGGTAACAAATTGTAAACAAAGCAGCTTTTTTTATTTTGATACGTAAAACTAAATTATTATAACTGTGGTTAATTCCAAAATGTAACGTAGGCAAAAGATGGCTCAACTACATGTATATGGCAAATAATTGAAGTTTTGCAAATAGTAACAGGACACCAAAATAAAAAGCTCTTGAAAAAATAAAAATAACAGCATTTATTAAGGATCAATGGGCCTTTAATATGTGCGACAAAGCTTAACTATATGGCCCATGAGTTAAGTTTAGGAAACGTAAAAATGACCCCTAAAATAAAAAAAATTGAAAAAGTAAAAAAAATGCAAGTTTTGAACTTATTGTGCCTTAATTTTTGGTCATTTAGTTTATACCGTTTCTGATGATACAAATTGATTGTATAATGATATCACCGATGTGATGGCCTCGTTAATGAAAACAACATAAATGTGACATATTTCTAGCGAAATATATTGTGTTAAATATTATACTGAATTATAATAATAAATGAAAATATGCCTATACATTTTTAAATACATTTAAACATTTTTATACCTGAACTTCCAGCGTCAATTATAGTTGTCACACCACGTGGCAAACACGCTTCATCCGGGTTAATTCCTAACGGCGTAGCGTACTGGTAACAATGCACGTGCGCGTCTATTAAGCCTGGCGTCACTATAAGACCAGTTGCATCATACGTTGATTTAGAATCCAGCTCAAGGTTTCTCCCCACATCAAATATCTTACCATCTTTAATAGCCACGTCGAGAATGTCATCTATTTGATTTCCAGGATCGATAACTCGTCCGTTCTTTATTTTAATATCCATGATATTTAATGTATACCTAAATTAACACTACCACTGTGTAGACACTAGGCGTGTTTAAACGTGACATAGTTGTCTTATCTCTCTACAAACGAGATTAGAATCGTTACAAATTTGAAATTTAACTGACCTCTGTGCAGGCTTAAAATTAAAATAGATAAATTCATGAACATGATTTAAAGTTAAAAACTTTTCAATGTTTAAAGTATGAACTTTGTAACTTACGTTTACTGCACACACATAAACACATTAAATGCCTAGATTAGTTGTAAACATGTTGGTTTGAATGTTTATATAAACAGGGCAAGTAGTCATAGTTATTTATAGTTATAGTATACAGATATGTATGTTTTTTGATATGTGTATGTTTCTCGATATGTAAAACAGGTACAGATAAAATATAAATGTATTAAAGATACATTAAGAATTTAAAGTGAAATAAATTCCATAAGTTGACTTTGTGTTTTCGTATTGACAAAGTCAACTTTATCATACATGTAAGGTACTGTATATTATAATTATGATGTTTTATTAAGCTTTTAGAAATCAAGGGCCGTCATACATAATCATTCCTTTTGCTTTATATATTGATTGTGCCTAGATTGATGTTAAGTGAATATTGATCTTGTGTTTCGTTTCGACAAGATGAAGATATTATTATAGTCAAGAATCCCTAACTTATTTTTGATGAAATATCTTTAAGAGCTAAGTATAGGTGCAGTTGCAAGTACTCATAGTAGATATTTTTTAATGGGTTGAGTTGATATGCTATTTATTGCATGTCATTATTAGATGCATTTATAATTAAGCTTTATAATGTACTTTAAACAAAAGAGTTTCGGTTTTCATATTGTTGGATGGGTATATGTTACATTTTCCTCGGAGTTAACATTATATGCTGTATAACATGATTTAATTTCGATTGGTAAGAAGCGTAGATATCTTGTTCTAAAAACCACTGAACCATTTTTCATTGTAAAATTAAAATTATACCCAAGTGGAATTCGGCAAGAATATCTGATGTCATGTGCTAATTAGGAAGACATGTAATTATTTGTAAACCTTCTCCGCTGTTTAAATTGTTTTGTAAATTTATGCTATGTACAGTCTTGCTATATATAATGCATTACATGTATATCCTCATGGGCTTACATGTATATGGCTCGATGGAATATTGAAAACTTATCATAATGTACCTCGCCCCGGAATGACCCGTATGGAGAGCATTATTATCTTTATACGTATAATTATACTATACGAGCTAAAGTCCGAGGCCGAGTGGTAAATGTCGTTGACTTCAAACCACTTGCTTCTCACGAAACTATCCAACTAGCTTACGGAATGTCGGTGGTTCTTCGCATGTGCCCGTCTATGTTAAATATAATGTTTAAAGGGGCTTCTGAGGTACATATATCCCTAGAAGTTTGGAATTATAAACAGATATATATATATCCATAAACATCTAGAATTATACGTCTACCGCAGATGACCATAGGTCTGGAAGACCGAGCGTCTCTTGTGACGAGATTAATGAAATGCATGATGGCGACCGTCGTATATCAGTGCGAGAAATAGTGGAAAAGTGTGAAAAGTGTCAGTAAAACAACAATTCACAAGATAATAACTGAAAATATGTAAATGAACAAAGTGTGCGCTAGATGGGTATTGAAACTATTAACGGATGTGCAGATGTAAACTTAATTCAGTGTTTCTTGGGGATTTCTGCAACGGTATCGGTAAATGGTTTGGCTCTAACGTAACAGTAAATATCCAAAACTTCAACTTGTACATGCACGGAACAACTGTTAGTTGTTGTTAAAAATCAGTGACCTACATTGCCATAACTTACATTGTTCCATACTCAACGCGTCATATTTGTAGTGGTTACATAGCATGTCTAACGGTTACGTCACATGTCTAAAAATAGAGCATCAACAGTGATTTCATTTCATTATATTTAAATAACCCACAATGTCGGCCCTTCTTTGTTAAATAGAGATAAATGCGGTTGTGTTAGAATATTCTATTTATCACATATCCAAATAAAATTATTTACAGTAAAAATGAATCATCTTATCATTGATGCAATGCCACATAAGTAGCACGTGTTTATGATAAATGTATTTATTACATTAAAAACACGCCATGACCTGTATTAATGAAAATTTGTATACTTGTATATCCATTTCATTTGTATAGAATGGGTACATTACTGTAAAATAACATGATTGCAGATAACATCAACATGTATATGCAAGCTAATTTAGTTCTCAATATTATATGAACTTTGCATATATTGATTAAAAAAAAAACATTCCCTGGAATAAAAACTTTTTTAATAGAATTGAAAAGACATTAATACTAAGAGGGTAATGATTTTTTTTGTGGTGTGAAAATTATCATATCTAATATCACTTGAAAATATTGGAAATAAATCCCGTATTGATAGAAATGAAACCATGGATTTCTGTTCATTATATACTTCTTTATTTTCATTTATTTACTTTTTTATTTACTTTTTTATTTATTCTATTTTTTTTTGAGACTGAAATTATGAGACAATGCTCCGGCAAGACAACAGTAAATATACGGAAAATATACTTCACTGCAGTAAAGAAAGAACTTACAGTGAAAATACGGAAAATGAAATAAGCATTTTGTTTCATCAAAAGTCATGAGCAAATATAAAAAGAAATCAAGTTGGTTGATAATATTTCCTATTTTCCATCGAGGTATTTCTTAATCTTTTATCAATGCCTTCTCTAAGTTCCCTAGACTGATTTGTGTAGTAACTGGTTTCGAACCAAATCCTGCTATGACAACAGGGTGTTCCTTACCCCCACGCCATATGGCAACAGGGACTATTCGCTTCTTAACGTGCCTCATTTGTCCGATACAATCTTCAATACTGACGTCACAGTCATCAATTCTTAAAATAGACACGTCTGCGTCGTTTTCTTTGGATAATGATCCAATGGAATTCAGCCTGAATGCGCGCGCAGGTGATGACGTCACACTTTTTATGATTTCGTTCAGTGGCATACCGAGGTAAAGAAACTTTGTCATTATCATGGGTAGGTCGTATGCAGGTCCTTCTTGATTCTCGGTATGAAGGTCACTGCCTGAACATGAAAAAAATGTGAAAATTAGAAAAATGAAATAAATTGACTATTAGCAGAAGGGTATTCGTTTTATGTTTGCTTTGTTTGGTTTTATGGCTCACCAACACAATTTAGGTTTTGTGGCGCTGAAACAGGAAAGGCTAATGTTGGGTGTTATAATCTTAAAGCAACACCAGGGGACATAACCCCACACCTGCTGGAGCTAATAGATGTGTAGACCTCGAGAGTATGTGTATAAAGCAAAAAAAAAGATAAAAAAAAACTTCTCTATGAGTAGTAAGCGCCTATGATTTCTAATAAATACGGATATTATTCTGTTTTTAAAAATAACAATAAATAGACGACAAAGTGATAACTTATAATTTACGAAACTGTTTTTTCAAGATGTTTTCATAATATTTCAAAGTTTTATTACATTTTAAATGACATTGTACTGTAGTTAAATAAGATATTATATTAAAAAAGGCATTACAAACGTCCTAAAAATTTTATACCCAAAAGATCAGGCCAGAAATTCTGTTTTGTTGCCATTTCAGCCACAGTCCAGTTGAAAGCACCCACACCATGCCCGCAGTCAAATAATACACCACGTGATCTGGCATCTATTACGTCACTATGAATTGTTTTAGTCTTTGAATCCAAAATGGTGCTTTCAAATCCGTGGTATGTATGTGTGTAAATGTCGCCAGTACGTAGATCCTTAGGACAGCCTAGCGCGCTCGTAGATGCTGTCAAATTAAACAACATATTTCATTATCTATGTGCAACGACATTTTTAATGACAAATTTTGCTTTTATTAGATTAAAGGAATGTTTTTATGAAAACAATATTAACACCAAAGTAGCCCCTTCCTGCAAAATTTAAGATACTCGTGAGCGAAAGTCCGTAGGAAACCACCGAAGTTCTATTAAACATCTGGATTGTCTTTCGAGGAAATATGGTGGCTGCTTTGTACCGTGTCATATTTTCGTTCCGCGTGGCAATAGTCTCAAACACGAAAATACGACAAAGTACTACTTTGTCGTACTTTTGCGCCGCTCCGCGGGTTGCGAGGCGAAAACATGATAATGCGACAAAGTAGTGACTTTTTGTGTTCTTTTCGTGTTTTCGACTGGCGCGCCGCGAAACGAAAGTACGACATGGTACAAAACAGCCATCGTAGAAAAAGCACATTGACAGCTTCTTTTTAAAACTATACTATCTTATTGAAAAGTGATCATTACATTTGTACAAGATAATATTAGACAATGAAGTAGAATATTGTGGTAATAAATCTATTTGAAAACTGCTATGTAATAAGCATGTTCAACAAATGAAATTATTAACGGTTGGAGAGTTTCTCAAATCTACTAAGACAGAAAATACGTATACCATTCCTCGACGAAAGTACAAGTATATGACGTTTATGATAGCATCTTAAATAGTGTGTAAAATCTGTGTTTTGTTTAACATAAATTCTCAGATTTGATTTTGAGAACCAACAATAACTATAATAAGTATGCTCATGTAAAAGACGTAGTTTACTTGTTTGTGTGGGTACTGTTGAGTTAGAATGATGCACCATCAGTGATAGCCCGCAACGTTTGGATGCCGATAACGCCCTTCTGTTCGTACAAATAAAACAAAAATAACCATTATTTTTATTTTATTTTTTTAGGTTGGGTTTTCCGTTACACTAACGTAGTACAAGTCACATGGCGACTTTCTACCTTTACTGGTTGAGGAAGACCTCAGGTGACTCTCTGTATATCATTTCGGGCACAAACGGGCGCCCGAGTGAAACCACGTTCCGTTAAAGAATATTCAAAATTGTCTATTAACTGCCCAGTAGATCTACCAAAGCTTGCCAAGAATTGAAGAAAATTTCGTTTGCAAATGGAACGTGCTCGCGGAATATTTGAGTTTCTCGTTTTTTTCATGAAACATAATGTGCGTTGAAGAAAATTTCGAACTGTGTTCCAAGTATTCGTATACATGAATGCTGCTCAGTAAAGGGAGGTAATCATATTTTGAAAATTTACTGAAGATAAGCCTTGTTTTTTCCCTTTAATAAAGTAAAGCGGCATAACATCGAGCTTTCCGTTATAAACAAAAAATTAATTCTTGCTTTATGCATAACTTACCATTCCATGTATTTTTATATTAATTCATATTTTTTGCTCATTAGATATATAGTGTATTTACGTTTAAAACAAAATTTCAATATCAGAATGTATACCTATAGGCTTCTTGTTCTAACCGTCCCTTATCACACACCGAAGACTGTAATCTGACCTTGACACCAACAATGACGTCACGATTGGCTCCTACACACTCTACGCAAGCGTCTTCGTCAAGAATGGCCAGCGTGTCTGACTCTCCTACAGGCGCTGTAATAATCAAATAAAGGATTTTACGAACCCTGGCGAGCTGGAGTAAGAATCGTCATACCGGCATGACGTCCCAGTGGAAAGCGCCCCCTCTCTTGACAAAAATGTACTTCAAACAGGCGTACAAAATTTTCGGAGAAAAGGTGGAATCGACGTCGGTTTTATGGTGATATCTACGGTGGCACAAAGGTGACGAGTTACTAAGTCGTGGCCACGAGATAGTTAAGTCGTGATCACGAGATACTATGTCGTGGCCACGAGATAGTTAAGTCGTGGGCACGAGATACTATGTCGTGGCCGCGAGTTATTAAGTCGTGGCCACGAGTTACTTAGTCGTGGGAACGAGATACTATGTCGTGGCCACGAGTTACTAAGTCGTGACCACGAGATACTATGTCGTGGCAACGAGATAATATGTCGTAGCCACGAGTTACAAAGTCGTGGGAACGAGATAACTAAGTCGTTCGCACGAGATAATAACCAATCAGAATTCACTATATATATTATGAATTTTTTAAACTTAACAGCTTACTTTTACATGCAACATTAATCTTTGAAAATACTGAATTTTTATATTCACTTTAAACTTGTCTTTAGGATCATATTAGAAAGTCACCTTCCAAGGCCCATCTGACATTAATTTTGACTTTAGCCCTTTGTTGGGACAATTTTGTGATCGAATTGGTCAGTTTGTACATACTACGGCCTGTTAACCTTGTTTATACGATAACATGAGAAGGAATAAGTCCTGGTTTATTTTATTTGGTAGGGACATTGCCCATGGACAGTAGATAGCCTATAAGGATATTTGAGGTCAAGGTAACCATGATACTTCATGTAAAATCCTTGTCTGATGAATAATTTAGAAGGGATAAGCCATGGTTTAGTGAACCCAGAAAGATCATTGCACCTGATCAGTAGATGAAATCTAATAATTTCGAGGTCATTGGGTCAAAAATCAAGGCCACAGTGACGCTTAATGTAAAATTATTGACCAGTTATTAACTTGTATCAATGTCACTTTTACAGGCAGGTGAAGTAGGGCCATACTTGTACTATAGCACATGTCCAGTAAAATAGAAAAATTCATTTAAATGGTGTAATCTGATTGGTTATTTATCTCGTGGCCACGAGTTAGTAACTCGTGGCCACCACATAGTATCTCGTTCCCACGACTTAACTATCTCGTGGCCACGACTTAACTTTCTCGTGGCCACGACTTAACTTTCTCGTGGCCACGACTTAACTATCTCGTGGCCACGACCTAGTAACTGGTGGCCACGACATAGTATCTCGTTCCCACGACTTAACTATCTCGTGGCCACGACTTAACTATCTCGTGGCCACGACTTAATAACTCGTGGCCACGACATAGTATCTCGTGACCACGACAAAGTATCTCGTGGCCACGAGATAAATAAAAACACACACATGTCACCTTTGTGCCACCGTAGATTTCTGTTTCTTTTTTCTTTCTTTTTTTTTGCTAGTCCACAAGCTTTGGGTCAACTTAACCTACAAATTTTAAATCAAAATGATTGTCCGTTATATTTACCTTGTTTCTTTTTTAACTGTTTTAATACTGAAATCCCTTTTAATAAATTACTAATGAATGGTTAAAACTATGAAGCATTGATTGTACATCTTTAAGGGTTCAGCACTGTAAAGTGTTAATCTATAGACAATTTAACGCATGAATTGAATTCAAAGAATACAGAAAGTTCATTTTTCTTCCTTAATTTATAGAAAATAAATATTTTGGATTATCCAATTACTATAAATGAACAGCAATATCCCGCAATATCTTGGATAAATAAATGACGTAATATTTACGCTTGACTTTAAATAGAGTTGCCAAAAGCAACAGCTCTAAAAAATAAATTTAAGATTGAATTGTAAAAAAAGAAAATGTTCACAGCAATATTTTGGAAAATCAGCGCTGCAGATATCTGTTTTCAATTCGCATCATAAACATTTAGCAAATGAATCATTCACAGTACTTTCCATGTTTTGTTGAATTATTTTAATTATTTTATTCATTTATAAAACAGTCGGCTCATTGGTCTATCAAAGAAATGTTTCGGGATTCATTTCCTTCGTAAGATAAAAAAAGTGCATTGTTATGCCCCTTCTTAGCGAGATGGAGCGGGGACGCATGTAGATTTGCTTTTGCCCGTCCATTCCACTGCCCCGTTGTCCCACTACTCTGATGTCAGGATGTCTGTCTTCCATTCCACTGCCCCGTTGTCCCACTACTCTGATGTCAGGCTGTCTGTCCATTCCACTGCCCCGTTGTCCCACTACTCTGATGTCAGGCTGTCTGTCCATTCCACTGCCCCGTTGTCCACTACTCTGATGTCAGGCTGTCTGTCCATTCCACTGCCCCGTTGTCCCACTACTCTGATGTCAGGCTGTCTGTCCATTCCACCGCCCTGTTTTCCCACTACTCTGATGTCAGGTTGTCTGTCCATTCCACTGCCCCGTTGTCCCACTACTCTGATGTCAGGCTGTCTGTCCATTCCACTGCCCCGTTGTCCACTACTCTGATGTCAGGCTGTCTGTCCATTCCACTGCCCCGTTGTCCCACTACTCTGATGTCAGGCTGTCTGTCCATTCCACCGCCCTGTTTTCCCACTACTCTGATGTCAGGTTGTCTGTCCATTCCACTGCCCCGTTGTCCCACTACTCTGATGTCAGGCTGTCTGTCCATTCCACTGCCCCGTTGTCCCACTACTCTGATGTCAGGCTATCTGTCCATTCCACTGCCCCGTTGTCCCACTACTCTGATGTCAGGCTGTCTGTCCATTCCACTGCCCCGTTGTCCCACTACTCTGATGTCAGGCTGTCTGTCCATTCCACCGCCCTGTTTCCCCACTACTCTGATGTCAGGCTGTCCGTCCGGAGACTTACAAACCAGAGGAATGTCTGGTACAATGGACATATTTCTACTTTCCTTCATAACTTAAAACGCTAGCTGTTTTAATATTTACAGAACATGTATATAGATATTCGAAATCATGTATGACCAAAAAAGTACATACTAACTTATAATAAAACCTGTACAGAAATAAGATAACAAACATTTAATATTGTGTCATTTTCATTAGCAAAACGTAACAATGCATGAACGAAAGTTTAAAGTTGAAAACTGATTTGATAATATGTTGACTAATAACATATTGAAAACTTTGACACATAAAAGTTAGATAAGGCAGGTTCATGGCAGTGACTATGATGAATCAGCTACTAATTATTTATATGGCTGACATATTTTAATAAATTCCTCACAGTAGTAACTTACAAAGAAAAAAAAATCACATGTTAATAATTATAATGATATTGTTTCTTCATTTTTATTTGAACACCGATATTGTAAAAGGTCATATGGTGTATAGTTTCGTGCACTAGCGAATAGACAACTGAATTGGGTCACATACCTCTCGTGTTTGAAAGCTTTAAAACTCCAAAGTCCCTAGAAGGTGTGATACCTACAGCGACGAGAGACACTTGATTGTCAAAGTCAGAGTCTCTAACTAACCATTGACGAGAGACTCTTGTTACAAAGAATATAGTATAGAAAACGTATCATTCAGACTAAAAAATTCGCTAAACCTACCCACTGAACATATAAACACAAATATACAATACATCAATAATAAGTACCTCCCCCAGCGCATCCTGCCGCAGCAAGGCCGTGCATGGCAATGTGTAACAGGCATCGAACCCGCGTATTTGATTGATCAATAATGAACTTCCGTAGCCCGAGAAATGTCGTGGCCCCTAATTGAGAGAGAAAAAAAAACAAACAAGACACACGGTTTCTTTTTCAAAATGATTCTTCTTTTTTATTTTTATTTATAAATTCAATGTGGACTTAACTAATAAAGTAACAGTTAAATTGTGACTGCCGTGAATTTAGAGAGAATAGTGTGATGTTTTATTAAAATTAACTATGTCTGTGAAATTGTTTCAATGCATTAAGTTATTGCATAAAATATGGCAGATCTTCATTTAAATTAAAAATATATTATGCTCAACCCTTGAGTAAAATATTTCATAATCACATCTAAGGAATTCCTATTTGAATACAAAAATGAATAAACTAAAATAAGTATGGGACGCTACGTTACCTATTACAAGTCAAGTAAAGTTAGTCTTTTCTTTAAAAAAAACACACCAAAAAAAAGTCAATTTTTTTATAACACTATATATTCATATAGTGTGTAGTATTAAAAAACATAACCACTTTGTGTGAAGTCAAAACATGTTTATTATATATTCACGAAAAAGCCTGTAGCAGTTTTCAATATTTTCTTATTTTTTAAGCATATCTTTAAAATATAGAAAGAGCGCCACATGTTTATTTATACATGTATTGTGTTAAATGTAATGAATTATAATAATTAATGAAAATATTCCTATACATTTTTTTAAATACATTTAAACATTTCTATACCTGAACTTCCAGCGTCAATTATAGTTGTCACACCACGTGACAAGCACGCTTCATCCGGGTTAATTCCTAACGGCGTGGCGTACTGGTAACAATGCACGTGCGCATCTATCAAGCCTGGCGTAACTATTAGGCCAGTTGCATCGTACGATGATTTAGAATCCAGCTTAAGGTTTCTCCCCACATCAAATATTTTACCATCTTTTAAAGCCACGTCGAGAATGTCATCTATTTGATTTCCAGGATCGATAACTCGTCCGTTCTTTATTATAACATCCATGATATTTAACGTATACCTAAATTAACACAACAACTATTTAGACACTAGGCGTGTTTAAACGTGACATAGTTGTCTTATCTCTACACAGGCCTACCAAACGAGATTAAAATCGTTACAAATTTGTAATTCAACTGACCTTTGTGCAGGCTTAAACTCAAAATAGATAAATTCATGAACATGATTTAAAGTTAAATTTTTTCAATGTTTAAAGCATGAACTTTGTAACTTACGTTTACTGCACACACATGGAATGACCCGTATGGGCGAGAATTTGTATCTTTATACATATATAATACTATAGCTCATATATATACTATAGCTAAAGTCCGTGGCCGAGTGGTAAATGTCGATGACTTCAAACCATTTGCATCTCATCTCTGTAGGTTTGAAGAAATTATCAGGCTAGCTTACGGTTCTACACATGTGCCCGTTTATGCTTGGTATAATGTTTAGAGGGGCGCCTGAGGTCTTGCTTCACAAGTAAAGCTGGATAATCGCAATATGACTTATACTGTGTTTATGCGACGTTAAACCCAATCAAAACAAAATGTAGTGCAGGACAAAAGTATAATATTACGCAAAAAAAATCGACAATCTCAAACTTAAAAAACATGGTCTGGATTGTTTGCTATTCACTATGTACATATTTTCACTAAAAAATTAAATACTTTTGTCCAGAATAAAAGATGGATAGGTCGATTTTTAATTAAATATTTAGCGGTGTAACGCCTCATACAGATAAAAATGTTTATATTTAAGTAATAGAAAGAGCATCGAAACACGAGGCTATCTGATTTGTACATGGGGGCGTAGCCCCCGAGTATAAATCAGATTGCCGAGTGTTTTGGTGTTCTTTCTCTTTTGTATCATAGTCAAACATAAAAACACGTTCTCTGTTGTCACAATTTTAAACCCCGGGAAAAAGTAACCAATGATCGAGCATCTGAATATGATATTTCTGCCGCTTTCCCTTTCTCTGCCGTCACAATATGTAAACCCCAGCAAAAATGAGCAAATCAACGGGCATGATCTGGAGTGCGGGTAACTGATACCTGCACTCCAGTTACCGCACTGTGCATGTATATGTATACGATTTAACGCTGGCACTTTTTCAACAGAAAGGTCCCCAAACTATGATACAACTACGGGTTTATAAATGTGGTCGTTTATAGTAACGAGGCTATCTGATTTGTACGAGGGGGTGTAGCCCCCGAGTGTAAATCAGATTGCCGAGTGTGTTAATGTTTTTTCTCTTTTGTATCATGGTCAAAGATAAAAACACGTTTCCTGTTGTCACAATATGAAACCCCAGAAAACGGAGCCAATGAACGAGCATCTGAATATGGTATTTCTATCGCTATCCCTTTCTCTATCGTCACAATATGTAAACCCCAGACAAAATGAACCAATCAATAGGCATGCTCTGGAGTGCGGGTAACTAATACCTGCACTCCAGTTAATGCACTGGACACATTTTCACAGAAAGGTCCCCAAACTATGATACAACAAAGGATTAGTGTAAATATATCCCTAGAAATCTAAATATATATATAGATAAACAATCTATAAATATCTAGAATTATACGTCTACTGCAGATGACCATAGGTCTGGAAGACCAAGCGTCTTTTGTGACGAGATTAAGGAAATGTTTGATGGCGACAGTCGTATGTTAGTGCGAGATATAGCACTGTCACATCAGTAAAACAACAATTCACAAGATAATAAACAACTGAAAATATGTCAATGATCCAAGTGTGCGCTAGATAGGTACCGAAACTGTTATTGGATTAGCAGATGAAAACTAGAGTCCGTGTTTCGAGGGGATTTTTGTAACGGTATCGGCGCAGTGGCCAACATTTCATGAAGCCCATTGTGACAACTGACGAAACCTGGTTTCACCTGTACGAGCTAGAGACAAAACAAGAGAGAATGTGTACTTCGTCCCCACCTCCAAAGAAAGCAAAAGTTGCTAAACCAGTGGGAAAACAGATGTTTATCATCTTCATGGATGCCGAGGGTGTGATCTTGACACACGCTGTTCCCATCGCAGTGACGGTCAACTCGGAGTACTACTCATAGGTATCATCTATTCATTCAAAAAAGAGATATTTGAAATTTATTGACAAATAATTCAGCATAGATAAGAAAACACAATAGATGAATAAATTCGCTAGACAATGTTTTTTTTTCCCTGTACAATAGCGTATTGTTTGACACCAGGTATTGAAAATAACTGTTAACTCCCACCATGATTACAGTAGTTTCCTTAATTTTTACCTGAGCGGTCGACGCGAATTTATAATTTTCGGCAGTCAACTCCGCGAATTCAAAATAGCGCGAATAATTGTATAGAGACCCAAAATGGACCTTTCCGCGAAAAATTGCTTCCGCAAATTCAAATACACATACAGTATGTTAAATATTTTAGAAAGCTTTGTTATATTAGATGGTGTTTATTAATATTGTTTAACAATTTTGCTACATAATGCATAGAATTGAGCATGATAGTACAAATATGGAACGAAATTGAGCGGCTTGTTTTCTTTTTGAAAACTGTCAACAATTTTTTTTCCAATTAACAATCGTCCGGGAACGTTACGGACACACCTCGTATATAGATAAATATATCCCTTGAATTCGAGAATGCTTTGTCATAATATATATAATAAATAAAACCAGCATCCATCAATGCGCAAAAATAAATCATTAAAAAGTCATATGATTTGTTTTCATTATAAAATGCAAAGTATACCACTTTCCAAAATGCAAAGTATACCACTTTCCATTATTGTTTCTATTGGAATTAAATAAAAACGTCATGTTTGATTAATTTAAATGATATATAACATTACTATTATTTCCCGATTATTTTTATAATAGATAACAATACGCGTAGTTATAGCGAACTATTTTGTTGTTGTTCTTTTTATATAAACAGAAGAAAAACTCAAGTGCGATATCTAGCACTGACTTTTTTTTTGCTTTGATTTGTTAACTCACATCAAGATTTTGTAAAGAGATAATGTAGTAACAAGAGCCTGCAAATTCTGTTAATTTGTGTATCATTGATAACAACAACGACGACGACGACAACAACAACAACATCATCACAACAAACACATCTAAACAACAACAACAACAACATCTCAACAAAAACAAAAACAACAACAACAAAACTCCCAATGTTCAATTTATATCATTTTCTATAAATTACTCGTATGTGAATGTCGTGCCCATAATAACAGGCCATTAATTGTTGTTTACACAACTAGTGTCTTTATTGTTTCTAAATATAAAATAGTCTCATTAGCATGTTCATAAAACTACAAAAACAAAATATCGATCATAAATGTAAAATAAATGTCATATTATTTTTTTTACTTGACTTAATGAATAATGCAAACCAACCACAGCCTTTGTTTGTTGCTTTCAACAATAAATCATGTTATTTCGCTAGAAATATGTCACATTTATGTTGTTTTCATTAACGAGGCCATCACATCGGTGATATCATTATACAATCAATTTGTATCATCAGAAACGGTATAAACCAAATGACCAAATATTAAAGGCACAATAAGTTCAAAAATTGCATTTTTTTTACTTTTTCAAAAGTTTTTTATTTATTTTAGGAGTCATTTTAAGTGTTTTAAACTTAACTCATGGGCCATATAGTTGAGCCTCATTTTGCCTTTGTCGCACATATAAAAGGCCCAATAAGACTAAATAAATGCTGTAATTTTTATTTTTTCAAAATCTTTTTATTTTGGTGTCCTGTTACTGTTTACAAAACTTCAATTATTTGCCATATACATGTAATTGAGCCATTTTTGGTATAAATTGCAGTTATAATAATTTAGTTTTATGTATAGAGGTCAAAATACTACTTTGTTTACAATTTGTAACCTTAACACGTACCGTTTTACATTCAGTGCAATTTCTTCAGGAGAAAGAGATCTTGCTGGTTCTAAATCAATTACAAGAAAAGCATTGATGCAAAGCATCAAAGGGCGTCCAAGCAAGAAATGCAGCAGGTGAAGATGAACTAGTAGACATCTAATGACCAGATGTTCTTATTAACGTTTCAATGATTGTTTTTAACCATAATTATATATCATTTATGAATGGGGCAGACAAAAGACATTGTTCATCATGAACTTTGGTAGGCATGCTAGAAATTAGAATATTGAATTTTCTTTTCCACATGAACTTGAAATTCTATCAATAATTAACGATAATATCAAAAATATACGGGTCTATAATATCCAAAATATACCCCCGTATATGGTATAAGTTTATTTATATTATATAGGCGGTATTTTTGGAAATTATCATTAATATGAGTTATTTGATAGAATTTCAAGTTCATGTGGTATTTTCTTTGGAACATACAAAATAGTAGTCAAAATGAACAAAGTCTGTCCATTGATTTATTGGGAAGTCAATCTACTATTTTAATGAATTACTTCAAAAAACCTCATCTGACCCACCAGTGTGTTAACATTCCTATCAACAAACCCATAACAACTCATGTTAAAATTGCAGACGAAAGTTTCTGTTGTTAAAATGTCACAATATTTGGCAAATGAACACCATAAAATCGATTGCCTTCAAACAAAATACAGTAAAACCCCTCAATTCTTCCTTAGATCATTCCACGCCTTTTTTCAATATCGTGATCTTTATTTTTTAAGATGTTGAACTTTATCTTAACATAATTTTATTAAAACAACTACATGTACAATAGTCTTAGATTTTGGCTGGAAAAGCAAAACTTGCGTTAATTCTTAACAATTCAAAATGGTTAATATCAAATTAATGAAATTAAGGTAAAAAATATTATAAATAAGACGTGGTAATTTTAGCTTGACTGCTATTTTTCTTCTTTTTTTTTCAGTTACTGAAAGTGATATTGAATGAAGAAATAATCATTATTTATAAATGTTGTTTAGAAACAGTACAATTGTTAAGTTGTTAATGTCCTCTTTGTGGCTGAGGTGTTTAGGCATCTGAAATGCAGCCAGTGTTTCTTCCTACGTGATCGTAAGAGGCGACTTAATGGACCTGAATTACTGGAGTCTATGCATCTCTTAGCTCCAGCAGGTGATGAGGAGATTTGACCTCTAGTGTTGCTCAAAATTTGTTACACACAAAGATAGCCAAAATCATTATCTGATGGAAATCTGGTAAAAATGTAAAAATACTTTCTAGTTGGAAGTTGTACATAGTAGACATAGATATGGTAGTGTATTTTCATGCAAATGTCGCTGAAAAAATATGAGGTTAGATGCGAGTTTCTAGGGCAAGCTGTGGACACATCATTTTGATTATAGGGTCTACCAATACGCACTGATAAGCACGTGCATGCGTCATGTGCGTTGATAAAAGTATTATTTTACAACCCGCAGATATATTTTATGCTGTAATATATAGCTTTAATTTTCGTGAGAAAAAAACTCTACAGTATAATACAGTCTTTTTACTACATGTATATGTATTCTTTTTATTCATTTCTCTCTTTTTGTCTTATCTCATTTATTTTCTATACATTTAATTAAGGTAAATTTCACCAAGTATGAATCGTGTGTCATTACAGAAATTATTAAAAGCAAGTTTATTTGGAAAATGAAGTTGTTGTGTTTCTTCTGCCTGCTTGAGAAAAAATACAGGGCTGTATTGCTACAAAGCAACGGTTCAGTGGAGGAAAATGCGTTTTGGAATCGATATAACGAGATTTTTATTTTGCCAATGATACTAAACTCCTGAATAGGATACTGCTAACTATCTTGTTTCTTGCAAAAAAAAATATTGTATAAGCAATTTATAGCAATTTACTGCATTCCGCACTGTTGTTAATGTGTACCGAGATGAGCGGTATAGCTCCGTGCCGCCAAAACGATAATGTGTAAAAGCCATAAGCAGAGTGAGGGGTTCTACAGATTGTTCGATACACAGTTTCTTGTGCAATGTCCAAATAGCCAGGTGTGAAGCTGTAAAGTGGACAAACGTGTCCCGTGTATGAATCTTAGGTTATGAAATATATTTGCTATGCCTTTATAGTTTCGTATATATATATTTAGTGGTCATGAGACGTTGATTTTGTCATAGTTACACGATTTGCTGAAATAAATTTGTTCATGCAGCATTACACATGTATTAATTTAATAAATTATTTGCTCCTCTTATTTATCATTGTCAATATTTTGAACTGCGTAAAACTTAAATTAGCATAAATGGTAAGAGGTACCGAATGTGTCAGTGAAATCTTTCTGCTTCCACGTTTTGCATTTTACTTCTGGCAAATATTGATGACTTTTGGTTTCAGCAGGGAAAGCGTCAATATCAACACACTGAGATTAGTAGTCGCACAATATTCGAGCGAGGACTCACTGATGATATATTCAAAATAGGAAAATTCAATACTCTCGATATTGCTGGGTTATTTGCAATTGAGGTATCAACGGACATAAAGATACAATCATAAAAGGCCCTTAATGTGTAGTTCAGTGTTATAATACTTGGTTTGGGTTGAGGACAATGTGAACTGTTGGTCTGTATTAGATTTGAAGAGACTTTGTGACAGGGCCATTCAAAAGTTTCTATGCTTTCGTTTTTTGTTGTCGACATTTAACATTTATATGTGTACCTCGAATTGACAAAACGTATGCAAACGAGAGGAGAGTTTTAGTTCAACATCTCAAAATTTTTTAATTCATATTAAAACGGTTTAACCAATTTCCTTTACACCCGAATATACCAAGAAAGACAAAGAATAATGCGATAAATACATTGTATTTATTTTACTTGATATTAATTTTTTTTATTCTTTTTTTCAACATGAGCATAATATGAATGATTAAGAAGGTTCAAGTCCATTTGATTCCGGTCGTTTTTATAAAGGCATCTATGGTAGTCCAGACATCTGAAAGTTAAATAAAAAGGTATTCATTATAAAACTTTATGTTCTGAAGATTATCAATCATTTATCATACAGAAACAGTAATTCAAACTTTTTTATGTTTCTCGTTTTAGCATATCAATCATTTGGCACCGGGCTGACACACAAAAGTACGTAGTTACTGGAATCAATGTTATTGCATCCTGAACCAGTACTTACCACCCACTTTATTTCTTCGGCAATAATTATCAGTGTCTCTTATTTCATATTAATCAACAGTGGAGAACAAATAGTACAAATCATTGTCTCTTGACTGAGATTGCAATGCAAAAATCGTTTTGGTTTTGTATATTACGAGTGTAAATATTATTTTAATAAGGTAATATTAAATATCAGTATACAAAAAAGTAGGGAGAGAATAAAAAACACGAACCGCTCAATATTTCTTGCCATGATATCCATATCCTCTTCTTCCGTAACCACCCCAACCTCCGTAACCTCCGTATCCTCCGTAGCCACCACCGTAACCACCATATCCTCCGTAACCACCGTAGCCTCCGTATCCCCCGTAGCCTCCGCCGTAGCCACCGTATCCTCCCCAGCCTCCCATGCCACCGTAGCCTCCATAGCCTCCGTATCCACCGTAACCACCATAGCCTCCCATGCCACCGTAGCCTCCGTAACCTCCATAGCCGCCTTTAAAAAATGAAAGTATCATATTTTATTCTATCATCGTAAAAAGAAATTGTTATAAGTAAAGCATTCGTGCTTCATAATCCATAATGAGTCCCTTTTGATGACTTTAGCGAAGGGTAAATACATTGTAGTTTCATTCAATATTGTTCTTTAGACATTAAATCTAAATAACAGGCGCTGTCCTCATACAAGATGTTAACTTATTGCCAATAACATCAGTCTAGTTGAATTTTGAAACATTGTCTCAACCATGCCTGTCTATATCGCCAAAGAACGAACGACCATAACGTTTTCATGATCCCTATTATGTACGTATTTCAGTCATACATTTTGCTATATTTCAGCAACTATTTATAACTCACAAGGTAACATAGAAGAACTGTAAGAATAGCTTTTAAAATGATAAAATTTACTCAGATCTTAATCGCAAAGGTGATACTTTTATGTTATTAACGCTAGAAAAAGCAAGTTCAATTATTGAGCCGCATCACGACAAAACATAGTGCGTTTGCGACCAGCATGTATCCAGACCAGCCTGCGCATCCGCGCAGTCTGATCAGGATCCATGCTGTTCGCTTACCAACTCTATACAAGTAGAGATACTGATAGCGAACAGCATGGATCCTGATCAGACTGTGCGAATGCGCAGGCTGGTCTGAATCCATGCTGGTCGCGTTGGTTTTGTCGTGACGCAGCTCTTTTTAAAACAAGTTTCTCACCGTATCCACCACCGTATCCACCGCCGTATCCCCAACCACCTCGGCTACAGCAAACTGCTTTTCTTTGCCACTTACCGCCGCACCATCCTCTGAATTTCTCCCACTTCATACAGCGTTTGGCGCATCGGCATCGTTTCCCCCATGCTAACAACACAAAATATAGAGTTCACACATTAAATAACAATAGCATAATAGCTATATTCAAGACATAGTGAAGCTATATTCACGAACATTTGATGCAGTATTCACGAAAGATTGAAGCTTAATTTACGAAACGGTAATGCTTTTTCCCCGATATGTATCAAAAATAAGTAGTTTTAAAAGCAAAGTAACTATATAAAACTCTGCATATTTAGACTCAACTTTCTCAACATAGAAATGATTTTATTCTCTGTTATGAAAATATATATTTCTTTCCATTGGTGATTTTGTAAACCAGTGAATTTATGTCAACAATATTGCAAGTACACCATGATGCTTATAAAAATAAACAGTATATGTTTGGCGTCACACACTGTGTCCTACGGTTTTGTCACAACAGTCTTAGTACATTGAAGAAACATACGCAGTTAAAGTATGAAAAAAATAAAAGTTTTCTTAATATTCCGACATTACAAAGAGTCAATCATTGTACATTAGCCAATCTAAAGCTGTGACAAATTTCAAATGAATGTTCAGTGATGAAATATGAACAACAAAGTCAGAAATCGCGAAAATACGTTACATATAAGCATTGGCAAAGAAAGTATAGAACACAATTAAATAAAACTGAAAAAGGAAAACAAGGAAACAAAGAATTTTTACTTGAATTAACTAAAAAGGAGACGAATTACAAAAAAAACCCGAAAAAACAAAAACAAAAAAATACAACTTACCTTCGGTGCTGTCAATAAGCAGAGCACCAATAATGCACGCGAGAAGAATTACGGAAATGCTTTTGGTATTCATGTTGGAGCAGAC
This sequence comes from Ruditapes philippinarum, assembly GCF_026571515.1. Classification (NCBI taxonomy): domain Eukaryota; kingdom Metazoa; phylum Mollusca; class Bivalvia; order Venerida; family Veneridae; genus Ruditapes; species Ruditapes philippinarum. Next base: position 251,559 of record NW_026860906.1, read on the forward strand.
ACTTGTTTAGCACTGACTGAAGATGCTGTAAGACAAGCTTCTATTTATATGTTTGAGCACCTGTCTGAATTGCAAATTGGATGCGTCAAAAAGGTTAATATAAGCTATTAAACAAAATTGAAAGTGTCTAATTCATCACAATCTTAAAAAATATACAACATTTATGCGTTTTTTATCGACCGCTGGCGTGAGTGATCGGTTAAAGTGACAAAAAACGCTGACTTAAGTTATGTATGACCTTTTATTACTAAAAATCCCCACAAGTAACCGGTGAAAGACTTTTTGATACATAGATTTATTCTTAGTAAGACTGTTAAGCATATACAGTTACGCATAATAATATTGATGAAACATATATGAATTTCATTTTTTTCAAAGGTTCTTACGAAACAATTTTATGGACTGTATACCTTTAACCATTGCTTTTGCAAGACTGTACTTCGATTTACTTTATTTATATGTATGTCGAAGAATGTATATTTTGTGTATTGGCACACACCGGTGAGAACATACAAAATCTGAGTTATTCATGCTCAAAACAAAACCATTATTGTTCCTTTAGGATACATAAAAATGAAATAAAAATGAATAAACAAAAATTTCTTTTAACATCTGAAATCATTTTAAGCAATCTCATTTATATAATTTCTACAACAAAATCAACAATTTTTCATGAAAACATAATAATGATCATTAAAAGAGATTTTAAAAAGGGCTATACTTCAAATCAGTAATGCAAAATAACTAAAGGTCAAAGAATAACTAGTAGTTTGGGTGAGTGTTTTTTTTTTGAGAAGGACATTTTGAAGTGTAAATACAAAATATATCTCACTCAAATCATGCGTGACATGGCAATGATATACTGGCAACAAAAACTATATATAAACACGATTATTATATAAAATATTTAAATTTATATAAATGAAATTTTGAAAAATTTGATGAAATAAAATGCGTATTTTTGCCGTATTTTCACTGTAAAAATCTATTTTTCACTGCAGTGATACATAGTTTCCGTATTTTCACTTATGTCTTGCCGGACTTCTTGCTTCTGAATTCAGCCAATACACAAAATTTATGTAAAAAACTTTCAAATTGTAATGTCAAAAAAGTAGCATTATATGATAAACAGATTTTTTTCTTTGAATACAGGATTTGTTTTCATCTTGTAGTATGAAAATTATCATATTTCACCCGAGGCTACTGTCACTCATGAAATATTGATTTTCATAACACTCAATGAAAATAAATCCTGTATTTATAGAAAAAAAAACCCTAAAATATCCACTATTTTTTATTTCTAAATGTTACGGTTTAAAACTGTTCACTATAAAGGTGAAAAGGTGTGTAAGCGACCGAATAGCTTAGTCGGTAAAGCCGCGGTACGGTATTTCAAGGGTCCCAGGTTCAAGTCCCGGTCAGACTGCACATTTTTCTCACCCTGTAACATTTGGCGCCCAACAGGGGACCTTAACTAAATGAAGCTCAAAGTTTAATTCACATTGCTCTGTAACTCTGTAAAATTCAAGAACAAATTTCAATGTAGCGGGGGAGTATGTCACGGTTCTAAACTGTTCACTTTTAAGAGGAAAAGGCGTTTAAGCGACCGAATAGCTCAGTTGTTAAAGCCGCGGTACGGTATTCCAAGGGTCCCGGGTTGAAGTCCCTGTCAGGCTGCACATTTTTCTCACCCTGTAACATAAAGATACTTCTTGTTTTATTTATGGATGTATATTTGCGATATACGTAAACAGGATTTTACATGAATTGATCTATATCTAGACTTATGAAAACAATAATGAGCCTAACCAAGATTAGGCTCGTTAGATGGCTTCACAATAACGACGAAAATATTACACTGTTTTCATCACAAAGTATTATAGAACCCAAAAAAAAACCGCCGAGGTTGGCAATATCACCTTTTTACTTATCACTTTATATTCAACGTTTGTAATATAAAGAAATATATATATATAAAGAAATTATGTTTCATATAAAAGTTTTTCTTGATGAGTTGGTAACCCAAAGAAAACACAAAAAACAACAACAAAATAACGAACAAATGATTAAATACGGGAATAAAAATGATATTTATATGTTCTTATGTATATATAGAAATATACTTAAAACAACAACTGAAAGCAACATTGTTCATGTCTATTGACGTCCTGCGTTGTCATTGCCCGATGAAACATCTCTAAATTTATGTAAATAGATGTGTTTTGTTTACATCATTATATGTACATTTATTACTAACACAAAGGACGCTTCTAATAATCAAAAGTCGATACATCAAAGAGTAGGCATACTTCTAGGAATAAATTATGTACTTTTAAAAGAATTCAGAACAGCTAGGTCAACAGGAAATTTAAGCTGAAAGTTCATGGCCATATGACTTTTGACGTTGATGAATTTTTTAAAACAATGGATTGAAAAAATAAATGAATATTCATACAAAGTGATTGGGCCACATTCGCTCCTAAAAGTTGTGTGTGAGTGTGTGGTGTTTAAACGTAATTTGACAATGAAATTTTTCAACAAAGAGACATTGCTGCATTAGAAGCCGATATGCATCGCTAACAAGTAAACTAGTATTCCTCTATACCAACCATTTACCTGTTTTACACCGTAAATAAAAAACACAAAAATGTCAATATAAACTATGCACAAAAGTCACAAACCAAAATTTGGTCTGCAATTAATGAATTTAACATGATGATTTTTGGCTAAATTCCGTTGCTGAGTTGCACCTATCCGTCTTGAAACTGGTCGATATGAACATGAAAGGATATGTCCACTTTGTCTAAATGGTATTGAAAATGAAATGCATGTAATAATGGAATGTTCTATGTATGACAACATTAGGAAACCATTGTTAGATTATGCTAACTATACTTGTGACTTATTTACTACAATGTCAAAACATGAAAAGTTTATGTACTTATTTGCCCACCAGGACACTCATATGATAAGATTGCTCGCAAAAACCTGCTGTGAGATTCTTAAATATAGAAACAACTTGTTATATAGTAAGAATACTAATTAAATTGTAACACAACACTATTGTTTAACTATACAATAGCACAACTCTAACAAATGTTTTTTAATGGTTTTATTTGTTAATACAAGTACAATTTAAAGATGTTTATAAGCTAACTGGAAATTATTATTTTTAAAGAAGTAATATCTTGTAATTAGGACTAAATACATCATAAGTACAAAATTTTAACTGTTGCATATGGTTTTAAGTAATTAGTATTTTACAAGCTTCATTTTACAATATATATAAATTATTTTTTACAGGTACTCAAACAACTTTTTTTATCCTTTTAGCCACTTTGTAGTAAGTAGATTTCTTTTATGTGTGAATGATTTTCTTGTCTCTTATAATTCTTATATAGAATGGCTGTGTACATGTCTTATGATATTTTATGCTTGTAATATGTTGTGTGTACATATATGAGACGCAAATAAACAAATAAATAAATGATGATTTGCATTTTTTGCAGCACATTAGATACCCAAACTGTGATTTATTGAATTTCTTTATGTTATAAATTATTGTACAATTACCTAAATAATGATTAATCAGTTACCATAACAAGTTCCTCAAGCAGTAAATTTTAAATCAAAAGATCGATGTTATTTGATTTATCATTGCTAATTCATATGACGAAGGTTAAAAACTGGTAAAATATCCATCTTATTCAATGTATACTCCTTAGTAACCTTATTATTCTCGCTCTACTTCTCTCAAATTAACATACTTTTGTTTATAGCCGATCTTTTTATAAACATTTTTAGTCCGACTTTGTATAGTCGCAATGAGAACACTATACACTGTAATTATATACCATAGACACACTTTCATCCGTCATAATCAAACAATAGTAAAATGTTGTTGAAAAAAAAAAGTTTTTTCAAAATATAATTTTATAATTTTAATGTGTTGTTTTTTATACTGTTTCATTAACAGTTTTTTTTAAATAAGAGTGATCGCAACGCTCCAAAGATGTATAAAAGAATAAACTACCTTTGTATTGTTCCATTCAATGGACAACCGAAACGTTCAGATTATAAAGTTCTTTTTTTTAGAGATTGAATGCAAACTTCTTATAACAACTTTGTGTTTAGTTTGAAGTTATTTATAAATATCAAAGTCTTAAAGAAAACTGTACACTGTCCCAATCCATATCTAAATGTGACCAAATAATAACTTATTACCAGCTAGATATACAGAGTGACGGGACAACAACGGCATAAATGTTGACACTTTATTTCTGGCTAAAATTTCCTTTTCAGGACAGATCGATTTACTAGACTGACTTTTAAATTGTCGAAAAGGGGACATCATAAAATGCAATGAAAACAAAGACAATAGTTAAAAATGACTTTTTTGACTATGTTATTGAGAAGTCTTGTAAATTACATCAAGACATAAACATGTTAGATGATGTCCAAAGGCATATGTTTACAGACATTATTTATATATGTAAAGACAAATCATTGCCTGTATACCTCCAGCGTGCCTACTGATTCATGCTTATTGTCATTAAAAATGTATTTAAGAGTAAAATATTATAAAGTGATAAAAGAAAAAATTGACACAAACAGCACTTGCAATCAACATAAATTACCAAAAAGAGGTCAAAATAAGCAAGAATAGCCCTTAATGCGTTGTAGAAATATGGTGGTAGTTACTGAAAATCAGTCCTTAATCATATTTACCATGTAAATCATTACATTTTAATTTCAAATATTTTTTCTTTTCTTTAAAGTTTTGTAAAAAGTTTTTCAAGTTAAACTTTCTTTAGTTATTTTGGCTCATCTGAAGGCATGTAACTTTAAACAGAAAAAAACAGTGGTTGCTTTTAAAGATTTGAAGTCGAGGTAATTTTACATTTCACTACAGTAACTCTGTAATATCACACAACCACTGTCTAGCCTACTAACTTTAGGTGAAAAAGACAACAAAAAACCCGTCTATTCAAGCATAAAAACTTGGAATTCATCGAACACATTGTGACATCTTCAAAACGAACCCACATGAGATACAGAAATATGGAACGCCATAGCTGCCTCATGTTATTACATTTCTTTTTATCTTGCCAAGAAAGCGTCTTATCATGTCAAATATACGTGTTGTAATGTCATTGTAATTTGTCGTCTTGTCTAAACATTGCCTTATTATGCGTAACAGTAGTCTTATCTCTTTAAAATATGATGTTGACTTGTGTTAACATTGTTTAATTATTTCAAACAGTAGTGTTATCATGTCAAAATGTCGTTTTGGCTTGTCTGAAATGTGTCATATTATGTCAACTAGTCGTGCTATTTGGTCATATTGTGGAGCTGTTTTGTCAAAAGACTGTCTGATCATTTGAAACAGTAGTGTTCTCTTGTCGAAATTTGGTGTTGACTTGTAAAAGCACAGCTTTATTTTTATCAAACTGCCATGTTATTTTGTCAAAATACGGTGTTTAAATGCCTTAACATTGTCTTATTGTGTCAAACAACTGTGTTAATTTGCCAACGTACACTACTGAATTGTCTTTTATATCAAATATTCGAATTATCTTGCCGAATTAGGGTGTTGACTGGGCTAAATCATGCCTTATTATGATAAACTGTATGCTATTTTGTCAAAAAAAGGATTTGACTGGTTAAAACTCAGTCTTATAAAGTCAAAAAATTGCGGTATCTTGTCGAAATGTGGTAATGACTTGTCTAAACTGTTTCTTTAAATGTAAAACAGAAGTGCTATATATTGACAAAATTTGATGTCTTATTATGTGTAATATTTGTGTAATTTTGTTCAACTTTAGTTCTGTCTTGAGAAAGCGCTGTCTGATTTTGCTAAACTGCCCCGCTATCTTTTCGCTCTGGTCACGTGATACTAAATTTGGACAACATCGCATCTGGACAGGATAACACGATTATCTGACATAATGAGACGGTATTTAGAAAAGTTCATGTAATAAATTGGCAAGTCAGCACCACTGTATTACATAATGACACTGTGTTTCAACAAGTAAACAGCACATTTGAAAAGGAAAAATGATACTTCGCCATAAGAGGACGATGTTTAGTAAAATAACACCTAACCTTGACAAAATAAAATGACACTTTGACAAAAAGATAGTAATTTTAGACCAGCCATCACCACGTTTCGACAAGATGATATGACTATTTGACATAATAAGACGAATAAAGACAAATTAATTCTGCATTTGGACTTAACAGCATGACAGTTTGACAAATTAAAATAGCGTTTTAACAGTTCATAACAATAATTTGTAAAGATACCACCATTATTTCACATAATAAGACGGTGTTTAGGCCGATTAAAATAAAGTTTGGATAAAATAGCATGGCGATCTGAGAAAATAAGGCAGTGTTTAGACATGTCAATACCATTAATCGGCAAGTCAACAATACTGTTTGACATAATAAAATAATGTTTACACAAACAAACAAAATTTATGGCAAGTCAACATTAGTATTTCACATAATAAGTATATTTTTAGACAGGATAACAACAGTTTTAGACAAGAAAGCATGATGTTTTGGCACAATAAGACAGAATTAAACCACCTCATACAAAGCAACATAACAGTTTGACAAAACAGGACAACACTCAGCCAGGTTAATATAACGTTTGAACAAGATATCACTACTAGCCGACATAATAAGACATGAGTTTGACAAGTTGTCACCAAGTTCCGACAAGATAACACTACTGTTTCACATAATAAGACAATTTATAGACAAATAACCACCACAATTGGACAAGACAGCATGCTATTTTGACATAAAAGACATTCTTTAAGCAAGATAACACCGAATTTGAACACAATGCCATGACAGTCTGACAAAATATGACGGTGTTTAGACAAGTCAGTATCACATTTAGACAAGACAAAACGACAGTATAACATAATACAACAGTGTCATAACATACCAGGATCACATTTGGACAAGATAACACCAACTTCCGACAAGATAACACTACTGTTTCACATGATAAGACAATTTCAAGACAATTCAACACCACATTTAAATAACTCTTTCTTCAGACATAATAAAATCTTAATTCGAAAAGACGGCGTGCATGTTAGACATAAAAAGACTTCCATTAGGCATGTTAACACCGGATTTGCACATGATAACATGACGTTTTGAAATAATAAGACAGTGTTTAGACAAGTCAGCACTACGTTTTGACAAGATAAAATGAATATTTGACCTAATAAGACTTCGTTAAGACAGGTTCCCATAAAATGTTGGCAAGTCAACACTTCTATTATACATAATAAGACGCTTTTAGGGAAAAATAAAACGAAATGTAACAACATGAGGCAGCTATGGCGTTCCATACAGAAAGATACCTGTTTTCTCTCTCTGAAGAACGGGCAAACAAACTCCTAATTAGGCTTTTTAATCTCCTACGTAGGAGTTTATTTTTTTTTATAGAACATTATGAATTGGCACCAGGACGCTTCCGTACAAACGTGTGTTAATAACAATTATTATATGATCTAAATATAGCTGCAATCTCATTGGTCCAAACAGTAGTCAATCGAACTTTTTATAGAATTATATTCAATGGATGTAAAACCACATTCACTGGCTAAATTGGATTGTCTCAGTCTAAAAATAGATTGAGACTCATGTTCAATGACAATATATCGTAGACTGCTTAAAACGCCTGTGTATTAAAAAAAATAATTGTTGCGTTTTGTTCTGCCGGCAACAGTTACCTCCGCTATGTAAGTCATATATTTATGCTAATGTAGAGAATGACCCGGTGGTATGATCGTAACTTTAGCCGGACCTATTTTTAATCCCCTGCCCCAAACTCCCCTCGCCCCCGCCAGATGATTGTTCAAGTGAGAACAAAAGGTAAAACTAATAATCTATAAAAGTTTGAAAATCGACTTTATTCAGTAGATCTACTTCAAGTTTTTTGATTTATTGTTTTTGCTAAGGACTGATCGGAATGCCGGCGGTCTACATAAACGTACTAAATCAGTCTTTTTACAAATCCTTTCCGTTAGAGTTGCAAATCAATTATAAAAACTGCTTAAAATTGCTTGTCCTAGTGACATAAATAGTGTTTTAAGGGTGTAATATTTTGATCTAATGCTTTTGTTTAAATATATAAAAAATGACTTTATATACGAAAAAATACAGAAAACACTAAAACTGACAAATGAATTTAATAGATATGTAAGTTTTATGAGCAATGAAATCTATATACGTCACTATAAAATGGCGACACAGGAGAAACTTAGAACATCAATATATATGTTAATGTATGTTTGTATATACAAGCACATATGTATATTTTCAAAAAAAAATATAATTCGCCAATACTACGTCATTATCAATATTGCGTTAAATGAGGTAAATAGTTGAGCATTGCACGTCTAACGTTGCAAATTCTGACGTTTACCATTTGGCAAATGTAGACAACAGGAGCTGATAAAAGTCCTATATATAAAAGTTATTGATTGCAAAACGGTTTTTCATTGAGCGTCATTGTGACCCTGATTTTTGACCATTATTAGGTGTCATCTACTGATCAGGTGCAATGTGCATACTAGATTATATAAACCGTAGCTTATTTCTTAGTTTATATAAAAGTGTTATCTGATTGGTAAACTATATCGTGCGCGAGACTTAACTATCTCGTTCGCATCACATAGTAACTCGTTATCTCGTGCGTACGACTTAGTAACTCGTGGCCAAGACATACTATCTCGTGCGCACGAGAAAAAAATACACATGTCATCTCTGTAAAACCATAGATAACTCTGTGTTGTGGCTAAAGCTGCGGTCTCACTTAATCCCGGTAGAGCCCAGGACCACCTCAGATAGTTACTGGGATGATCAGGGACGATCCTGGGTGACACTATTGTTGTGGTCACACTTACCCCGGCAGAACTAAGGTAATTTCCAACTTACCACCCAGGATGCCCTCAGGACCATCCATGCGGAGCCAAGATGAACCTAGGGATCAGGCCGTTCCCGGATGACGCCGGCAGAGCCCCAATTGTTTTGGACGGGCGGTTTGTTCTTTCTGTATATAAATTGTACAAAAATCGGAAAAAATTTACCATAATCAAGATCCAACCGTTTAAACACCATTCGTTTGATTTTAATGCGGATTCGCTTTTGTACAAGCTTGGAGGGTCTTCTTTGCACAATGTAAGGCTCATAGCCCAAACTCAAGAAACATGTCCCGGAGATTTCCGCATGGCATGGTCTTTTTTTTTGTCTAGACCAGAGATTTGTTCTTTCAGTATATCAAAATTAATGAATGTATAAAAAACACCATTTCCTAAGCCAACCGTTCAAACATAATTTGTATGAATCCTTTGCGGATTCGAGGATAGTGTTCTGAGCACAATATAAAGCTCAACTCCCTAACTCAAGAAATATGTCCTAGATATTTATGTGTGGCATGGTAGTTTTTTGTTCTGGTGATCTGTTCTTTCTGTATTTAAAGTGTATAGAAACATCATTGCTTCAACACCATTTGTCTGATTCCAATGCGGAATCGATTTTGTACAATTTATTAGGGTCTTCTGTGCACAATATAAGTTAAAAGCCCTCAGGCAAGAAATTTGTCCTAGAGATTTCCGCGTGGCATGGTCGTTTCTTGTTCCGGCGATTTGTTCTTTCTGTATATAAATTGTATAAAAAACACCATTTTCCGTAGCAACCCGTTTCATCATCATTTGTATGATTCCTTTGCGAGTCAATTTTGTTGGAGTGTGTTCTGTGCACAATATAAGGCTCAAATCCCTAACACAAGGAATATGTCCTAGATATTTCTGTGTGGCATGGTCGTTTTTTGTTCTGGTGATTTGTTCTCTCTGTATGTAAAGTGTATAGAAACACTATTTTCTTGAGCCTACCGTTTCAAGACCATTTGTCGGATTCAAATTCGGATTCGATTATGTACAAATGTTGAGGGAGTTCTGTGCACAATATAAATTCAAAGCCCTAACGCAAGAAATGTGTCCTAGAGATTTCGCATAGCATGGTCGTTTTTTGTTCCGGCGATTTGTTCTTTCTGTATTTTAAGAGAAAAAAACTAATTATTTAAACACTATTTGTCTAATTTCAATGCGAATTCGATTTTGTACAAGTTTGTTGTGTCGTCTGTGCACAATATAAGTCCCAAAGCCCTTAACCAATTATTAAGTCCTAGAGATTTCCGCGTGGCATGGCCGTTTTTGGACCGTCAATTTTTTGCATTTGTTCTCTCTATAACCGAAGCAACATGTTAGAGACAACTAGAGGTTTACAATATTTTGATACTTTATAAAAAACAAAGTAAGTTTATTGTGACAAAAACACACTTAAGATAACTTTCTTGTAGGAATTGAGGTCGTGCACAATAAAAGAAACCCAAAAACGTACTTATCAAGTTGATTATAACAGATTAAATAATTTTCCCCACAGCAATATGAGGCCAAAACCTCTACAGCAAGAAAAGTAATAGCAAGAGGTCAAAGAAAAAATATAACGCTCTTTGGACGGGCAATTTGTTCTTTCTGTATATAAACTGTTTAAATTTTCGGAAAATACACCTTTTTCCAGACCCAACCGTTTAAACACCATTTGTCTGATTCCAATGTGGATTCAGTTTTGTACAATTTTGAAGGGTCTTCTTTGAACAATATAAGGCTCATAGCTCTAACCCAAGACATATGTCCGTGAGATTTCCGCATGTCATGGTCCTTATTTTGGACCGACGATTTGTTCTTTCTGTATATAAATTGTAAAACAATTCGGATAATATACCATATTCCAGATCCAACCGTTTCAACACCATTCGTTTGATTTCAATGCAGATTGGATTTTGTACAAGTTTCGAGCGTCTTCTTTGCACAATATAAGGCTCAAAGCCCAGAATCAAAAAATAGTCCGGGATACTTCTGCATGGAATGGTCATTGTTGTTTGTTCCGGCGATTTGTTCTTTCTGTATATAAAGTGTATAAAAAAACACTTTTTTCCAGACCCAACCGTTTAAACACCATTTGTCTGATTCCAAAGCGGATTCGATTTTGTACAAGTTTGGAGAGTCTTTTTTGCACAATATAAGGCTCAAAGCCCAAAGTCAAGAAATACGGCCAGGAGACTTGGCATTGTCATTTTTGTTTGTTCCGGCGATTTGTTCTTTCTGTATATAAATTATAAAAAAATCGGAAATACACCATATTCCAGATCCAACCGTTTTAACACCATTCGTTTGATTTTAATGCGGATTCGATTTTGTACAAGATTGGAGGATCTTTTTTGCACAATATAAGGCTCAAAGCCCAAACTAAAGAAATACGTCCAAGAGACCTCCGCATGGCATGGTCATTTTTGTTTGTTCCGGCGATTTGTTCTTTCTGTATATAAAGTGTATAAAAAACACTATTTTCCTGACCCAACTGTCTCGACACAATTTGTCTGATTCCAATGCGGATTCGATTTTGTACAAGGTTGGAGGACCTTCTGTGCTAAGAGTAAGTTTCAAAGCCCTAACCCAAGAAATATGTCCTAGAGATTTCCGAGTGGCATGGTCGTGTCTTGTTCCGGCGATTTGTTCTTTTTGTATATAAAGTATATAAAAATTACCGTTTTCCTGAGCCAACTGTTTAAACACTATTTGACTGATTTCAATGCGAATGCGATTTTGTACAAGTTTGATGTGTCGCCTGTGCACAATATAAGTCTCAAAGCCCTTTACCAATTTTTAAGTCCTAGAGATTTCCGTGTGGCATGGTCCTTTTTGGACCGTCGATTTGCATTTTTCCTCTCTGTTGCCGTAAATCGACTAAAAAAGCAACATGTTAGAGACAACATCCTTCTAAAACTGAGATATACATTATTTTGATACTTTATCAAAATGAAAGTCAGTTTATTGTCACAAAAACACACTTCAGATAACTTTCTTGTAGGAATTAAGGTCGTGCACAATTAGTTATTGTATAATGAACGTAACGTACTTAAAAAACAAACAAACAAAAATAACGTCCTTATCAAGTTGATTATATCAGTTAAGATATAATCTTCTCCACAGCAATATGAGGCCAAAAGCTCAACCGCAAGAAATGTAATAGCAAGAGGTCCAAGTAAATATGTCGCTCTTTGGACGGGCTATTTGTTCTTTCTGTATATAAACTGTTTAATTTTTCGGAAAATACACCATATTCCAGATACAACCGTTTAAACACCATTTGTCTTATTCCTATGCGGATTCGATTTTGTACAAGTTTGGAGGGTCTTCTTTGCACAATATAAGGCTCAAAGCCCAAACTCAAGAAATATGTCCAGGAGATTTCCGCATGGCATGGTCATTTTTGTTTGTTCCGTCGATTTGTTCTTTCTTTATTTAAAGTGGCTAGGAACACCATTTTCCTGAGCCAACCCTTTTATCACCATTTGTCTGATTCCAATGTGGATTTGAAAACGCGCGAAAATGTTTATGTTGATACATAATTTTCATTTAATATAATATCAATTATTCCAGAAAAAATAAATCACGATGATTTTTATAAATAATCTTTATGCAAGACTGGGCAGAAGGGAACCTGGGATCGGTTTTAAACTTTTAATACAAACAGGTGCAATCATCGCAAATTGCCGTGATTCTTTTGAAATGAACCATAGCTCTATTGTCATGCTCCGGGGCTCTACCGGCATCCACCGGGGCTCTTACGTCATACACCAGGGCTCTGCTAGCATTCACCGGGGCTCTACCGTAGATCTACCGTCTATATAATACCCCGGATCATCCCCGGTTTATGCCAGCAGAGCTACGGTGCTTCCACGATGTAACACCGGTCGTTCCCGTCAGAGCTAAGGATGAAGCCGGCAAAGCTATACTTCCGCAGCCGGGCTGTTCTCAGTAATGAAAGCTCTTTTCGAGCTAGGTCTTCAATGATTTTGGTGTGTAGACAATCTGTTCCTTTCAGTCACATCACTCAATAAACTCTAAGGTTCTTTATTGGATTAATATACAACCGCAATGACTTACATGTTTGTGTTTTTTACTCCCACCAAAACAGACCCCCTTGGATATCGTAGGAAATTATAGGGAATCGAGTTGTTCTTAGTTACATTGAATTCTGACATGTTTGGGCTTAGTTTTTCACAGTAAGCATAAATATAACTCCAAATCTTGAGAATATAGTTTCTATATCAAATGTAAACAACGTGTTTAAAATTCGACCAAAAAAAATATATTCCCGGCATGTACTTGAACTAGACTGTCGTATTTCTATGTGTTCCAAGCCTTAGGAGTTGACGCTTTGTTTGACGTGTTCATCACGGAACATTTCTTCCATTACTTTATCTTAAGTCTTGATGTATATTGTGTCACTAAAAACGTGTGTTTATCATGTTCTTATAAGGTAAACATGTTTATATCATGTTCTTATCATGTTTAAACAGGTTTCTAGCGTTTGACATAGATTATTACGATGTAAGGATGATTTACCTATAGTTGTCCCGTGTTTTCTATGTAAAAAGTTTAAGCATAACTTTCATAGGAAATAGGGATGGGTATCAAACCTGCGTCGTATCTTACAAAATGTAAACAAACGCCACCATCTTGGATCGTAAAAAGTATGTTTTTGTTTATTACTCTTTTTGTTTGAAATGACTGAAAACCAGATATATCTATGAACACGCTACACTATGTTTCGCTTCGTAGAAAATATACTCTTTTTTTCCCAAGATGGCGGCGTTTGTTTTCATTTTGTAGAATACGACGCAGTTTTGATTCACCGCCCTGGGAAAGGTCACGTATTCACGGTATAATTTACGCAAACCCCCAAATCGTCAAAACAGCAATGATATATCTATTACTTATATCGTGATTATCTATGTCACATGCTGGAAACCTGTCTGCACACCTTTGGTACATGCACAACTTATGGCCTCATATTTACATGCCATACATGAAATGAGAGCAATAATGATGATATTAGGCATCGGGAAATTAATTTCTAACTACCATGGTCAAAATGGATGGTTTGCCTTACCCTTGGTTGTATTGTGACTTCAAATCCCGCATAAAGGAATTTGGATCTTTTGGTCACTAACTCTAAAACTAGCTTATATCCTATGATAGAAAAAGATGCAGAAGACATATAGTAAGCGGATGAAAAGGGATATCAGTTTCTTACATTTTTGTGAAAGGGATATTAGTAAAAGTTAAACGGACCTGAAAAGGGCATAGATGCCTCACCCCGGCACGGATATTAGATCCAGTCCTTTGTAGTCTAGAAAATTATTCATTCTGACAAAAGTTAAGAACTTCTTCACTTTTATATGTAGAACTGATAACCACCGTATATGTTTCGCCTTCATTATGATTCTAATTTCCCGAGAAAGCTACTTTTAGCCATGCATTCAAACCGGATTTTACAGATAGGCTATCAAAATTACGCTGTCCATGGAAGTAAAACAAATTGTTGTTTTTATTTTAGAAAAACATTGTTTGAAGTAATTTGAAACAAGTTAACTGGAAATAGATCTAAAAGACTTCATTTTTAATGGGCAAGATCGTATTGCCAGTTTACCTGCTGGATATATGGGCAACGCCATGTTTGTTCTCGAAGTCGTGAAAATTACCTTCTCAGTATTGGCTTTCCAGCGGTTAAAATTAGAAACCGCATCGCTTTCAAAATTGTGAAAGCTCACCGATGATTGGTTCTTTGAAAAAACACGAGAAGGTGACTCGTCAGACCCTAATGCGTAGCGTTATTTAAGAGCTGATTTTAATCAGATTGGAAAATATTTCTATATTTTCTAAAAAAAATTTAGGAATGCCCCATTTGAAGTCATCTGAGTGTGACTGGTTATATTTTAAGTCGATTTATTGTAATACATTGTACATAGTGTACATTAAGTGTCATTTCTACTAATTTTAAAGTTGTTTTTTATCTGTTCTGCAGGAACTCATTTCTTGGTGGAAGAATTCCAGAAGTACTATATTCCAGCATACATAACTGTTGAAATTTTGATAATTTGACAGTGACTGAACAAATTTAACAATATAATATTGTGAAGTCTAGATGGTAAACATAGAATTTTCCGACTTGTATTGACTTCTCTGGTGTTCTTGTTCAAATTTATGAAATACTGATTTCTGCCGAGTTCAATATGGGCTTAGTATTAAGCCCGAGATGTGACAGATTTACTATAAAATAAAGAAGGCGAACATTCACTTGACCAAGACCGAGTGACCGAGTGCAAAAATGATGATATTTTTCATTAAATCAGTATCATAAATCAGTCTTTTTTCAGCCGAAGGCCGTCTAATTTCACCTTGATTTCCGCTAAAATTAACAGTAAATAAATTAATATAGGCAGAGTTTTCATTGGCCATTTTAACACTAATAGCCTGTTTGATTGATACTTTAGAAGAGCTTCCTTTATAGGTAGAGGTCTGTTCGATTGCGCGATGGCAAGAAGTGTATATGACATTAAATATGACAGATCGCCTTTTTGATACTTTTGCGTTCGATTGGGTTTCTCTTCTAAGCTGTTCTAGTCTTTATATTCTTTTCTCGAACCGGGCATAAGACGATTGAAACGAACTTTCGACTAATTTACAGTTGCACAATTTTTCGTGGAATTAGTGTACAGTTTCTACTGATCTTTGTTTTATTATAGATTCCTATTCAAATCAAATTCCATTTTGATTAAAATCAAATAATGTAAGTAATATTGTTTAAATCTAAGATGACAATTAAGTGGGAGAAAATATTGCGGGTAAAATTGAAATGAAATAAAACTATTGAGGACGAATAAAATGTTCTGTTTGCGGTTAGCATGGTTAGTAGTAGCGTATCCTATGCAAGTTAACAAGTTTGACTTCGGCATAGTATCTTTTTAAAGATACTTCTTGTTTCAAATCATTTATAATTAAGCAAACGGCATTAAAAATACTTGTCCTAATGACATAATTAGTGTTTTAACAACGTAAAATATTTTGATGTAATGCTTTTGTTTATACATATAAAATAAAACTTTTATATAGTTTACGAAAAGAAACCCACAGAAAACATTAAAACTGACAAATACATTTAATGAATCAGTGAGTTTATGAGCTATAAAATCTTTATACCTCTATAAAATGGTGACATAGTTGAAACAGATAACGCCAGGATATATGTTTAATGTATGTCTGTCTGTCTGTACGAGGACATATGTATATTTTCAAATATATTTAATTCGTCCATACTATTTCATTATCATTTATTTCGTTAAATGAGGTCAATTGAGCAAATTTAATGTGAAATAATTTGCACATGTAACTGGGCAAATCCTGACGTTTACCATTTGTCAAATGTATACACATTTTTAAAGGAGCTAATAACTATGTTTGGATTTTTATGTACATGTATTTCTTGTGTAGTTAATACCCGAGAAGCGAAGTAAAAGACAAACCAGAATTAAAACTTATTCAGATTTAGTTTGTTGTTTCTTCTAGAAACGACTGACATAGGCGTCCGTAGCCGAGTTGTTCATATTGAATCTCTCCGGATTCTGTTCTCCGCTCGTTGGTGGTTGAAGGAGACGACAATAGTTTCCAAGGCAACACTTTTCCAACGGCATCTCTAACAAAAACTGCTCTTGCTAGCGCCAACCCTCCCGAGTTAGTCACGACAGATCAACCAATCATCTCTGGTTCTTGGTGATTCCTCACCGACGTGCACGCCTTAGAAGGGATTTTGAGAATCTTTATTCAAGTGGGAGTATTCAAGTGGGAGTATCGGACTTTTATAGTGCTTAGTGTCTCACTTTAGGTTATAATATTGCGCCAAATTTTGTAAATATGGGTTTGGAGAAATCGATTTTTAACAAAATAAACAGCGTGTTTGAAATTCGACCAAAAATAGAAACACGATAAACGAAAAGGACTGTCGGGTTTTGTTATGTGCATATATCCTAAGGAGTTAACATATTTAATTTTATATCTTCAACATGAAATATTTCTACATCAATATTTTTATAGTCATTTTATGTATTCAAAACAAAATACATGTAACATGATTTTATAATAGTGTTTTTATCATGGTTTATCTACGTCGGACGCTGGAAGCCTGTTTGGATCCCTAGATACATGTAACACTTCTCCCATCAGCCAGGAAACAAATTTTTAATTGTTTGCATGTTTGGGTGGTTGAGTTTTAACGTTACACCGACACAGTATAGGTCATATGGCGACGTTCCAGCTTAACTGGTGGAGAAAGACCTCAAGTGCCCTTTCGTGCATTATTTCAGGCATAAACTGGCACCTGAGTAGAAGGACCGACATTCCGTAATCTAGTTGATAGCTTCCTCACATGAAAGAATCCAAAGTTCCTATCGAGATTCGAACCCACATCGATGAGGGGCAAGTGGTTACATTTTTAATAACAATGATCTAGGTGGGGGCAATTGTTCACTTTGTCCCTATTCTAAATCCCGCAAAGAGCATCTTTCTGACACTAACAAGATATATTTTAAAGCCAGTGTACATCTAATGAGGAGATGAAGTGGCCTAGTGGTTAAGGTGTTTGCCTCTCAACCCAGAGGTCTTGGGTTCGAGCTCTATTTTGGTCAAGACCATCGTTTTTCATATGACATCAGTTATGGTTGTTCCAAGGAAGCAGACTCGAAAGTGGTTTTTATAAGCTGCAAGACCTTTTTTGCAATCAAACTTAAATATGTTTTTGATGAGGGAATGCAAGATGAAGAAGACATATATTTATTGGATGAAAAATTAATATCAAATTCTTCCATCTTGTAGTTAAGTGATATAAGAAAAGGTGAAGCGGAAGTAGTAAGGGCATAGAGTGTCAATCTGTTCATATGGCAACATCAATCATAACGACAGTTGTTTCGAATAGATAAGAAACACTATTTATTAATTTCTTCACTTTATTAATACTTTCTAAAAGAAATGGATTCTTTCTTCAGATGTTCAGTTTTAATAACGGCATGCTTCGAGCCTGAAACAAGAATAACAATGTAAGAGATACAAAAGACACACAAGTCAAAAACAACAATAAAAATACATGTATTAATATCTGCGTCCATATATCTGATATTTTGATTATAAATGTATATATATGCATCGATTGAAAAACAAGAATCAGCAAATGTACTGTAATGAATAAAATATATTGAACATGTATATAAACAATCGATACAAGCAGACAATCTTGCTGGGATTTTACACATATTGAATGTACTTACACATTGGATTAAATCATACTCATTGGTGAAGATTTTACACTTTGAATGAAAATTATACTCGTCAACTGATGGAGATTTTTTTTTATCATTCGTCAACAAAAATACAAGAGACAATAAACCAGATTACAGTATGAGTACTATTGTACTTACAGCTACACCAAGCGTAAAAAAGTGAAATTCAAAATAGATTTGGTCGTTGAAGTGTTTGAATGGTGACTCTGGATAATTTTAAAAACCCTTTAACGCGTTGAGCAGCTTCAAACACTTACTTTGCCGCTTTTTTCTTTATTTTTCTTTCTTGTTTCTTTCTTTTCAATGATGATGATAACTAGTCCGTCGCGATATGTAGACTTCATTCCTTGGTGTTTTTTTTTAAATGAAATGTACCCACATTTGTGCAATATTCGTAAAATGGCAATTCAAATTTTATGTCAGATTGAACAAATGTAATTAATACTCACTTATTTTTGTATTGGTAACGTTTTCTTGCAACAACATACTTTGGGTGGAAAGCAAGGGTAGCATAAATAGTTGAACTGTTGTGACCCTCCATTTGAACAGCTCGTGTCGCAATAACATTTCATATTACCTGCATCTAATATAATAAACTTTGTTTAAAGTGAATTGGTCTATAAGGTCGGTAAAGCAATAAATAATTGAGCTGCGTCACGACAAAACCAACATAGTGGGTTTGCGACAAGCATGGATCCAGGATCAGGATCCATGCTGTTCGCTATGAGTTTCTCTATTTGTTATAGGGTTGGTAAGCGAACAGCATGAATCCTGATCCAGCGGATGCGCAGGCTGGTCTGGATCCATGCTGGTCGCAAACGCACTATGTTGGTTTTGTCGTGACGCAGCGCATATGTTCATACAGCTGATATTTAAGTGTTATAGAATAAACTGTTATTATTCATCATATAAATGTTCATACAAAATCACTTTAAATTTTATTAACATTTCTTTTTTCAAACAATATTTCATAATCTTATCCAAATGATACATTTCTATTGTTTTTTTATCAATATTTGAAATACTTTTTGAAAACATGCCAATTGTAGACCATGTAGACCAATCCATTTTAATATCATGTTAGTTTAACTTTTATCATAAAAGAACATCGAGATGCAGATTTTTATTACTAATAGATTATTATATTGACCGTTTATCAGACTGAATTAATACAATGCGGACCCTACTTTCCATTAATAAGACAAAACAAAAACACACAAAAAAACACAAAAAAACAATACCTTTGATAAACAACAAGAAGAAAATAAAGATATAATGCAATGTAAATTCTGTGACTACCATGCTGGGATCCAGTCATTTTATCAGTTTCTGTTTGAGTATATTAAAATATGTTTAACGGGTCAAATTTAACAAATGTGGTTTGTTGTTTTTTAAGTAACCGATAATATGAAAGTCATATTACTTTTTTTTTAGCCAGCTTTACTGGTAAAGGAAGGCCTTAGGTGCCTCCATGGCCTTTATTTCTGGCACGAGCGGGTGTCCAAGTAGAACCTCGACCTACTGTAAGCTTCCTTGATAGCTTCCTCACATGTCCCTGACGGGATTTCATACCGAGTGACTCGAGCATCCAGATTAGCTCGTACGTCCATGACGCCATCTGATTAAGTTCTGCACTATTCAGTCAGAACATATGAGCCGTGTCACGACAAAACCAACATAATGGGTTTGCGACCAGCATGGATCCAGACCAGCCTGCGCATCCGCGCAGTCTGATCAGGATCCATGCTGTTCGCTTACCAACCCTATTCAAATAGAGAAACTGATAGCGAACAGCATGAATCCTGATCAGACTGCGCGGATGCGCAGGCTGGTCTGGATTCATGCTGGTCGCAAACGCACTATGTTGGTTTTGTCATGACACGGCTC
This sequence comes from Ruditapes philippinarum, assembly GCF_026571515.1. Classification (NCBI taxonomy): domain Eukaryota; kingdom Metazoa; phylum Mollusca; class Bivalvia; order Venerida; family Veneridae; genus Ruditapes; species Ruditapes philippinarum. Next base: position 271,714 of record NW_026860906.1, read on the forward strand.
ATTATTTAGAAATGTTGCCAAAAATTATGACCTATTTTCCAGACTGAAAAATGGACAAGTCCATTTAACAAAGTAAGCGTAGTAAGGATAAACTAGTTTAGCATGCAATTATGACGTTCATTTTTCTTACTTTAAGTTTAATGTCTATGCTTATTTATAATATCTGCTTATAACTTAAGGATTGAAACCGGTAGATACGGACGTAATAGAACCCAAAGAAATGAAAGATTATGCCAATTATGTAACTTACCAGAAATTGAAGATGAGTATCATTTTATTTTAGTTTGTCCATGTTATCAAGATATTCGAAGAAGATTTATCAAGCGTTATTACTATATTAGACCTTCTATGTATAAATTAGTAGATTTACTACAATCAGATAATAAAGCTATACTTGTAAATTTAGGAAAATATATAGATGTAGCTAATAAAAAGCGACAAGAATTGTTACTATCCGTTGTTAATTCATAACACATTTTGAAATGTTAATTGGTTCAACTTATTATCCTTATTATCGTTAAAAAGATACATGTAATATTATACTTTTGACGCTGTTATTGTCACGTCTTTTCTGTTTTTTGGTGTTTTTCTTCTTACTGGAACTTTTTATTTCTATGAATGATAATGAAATTGTGATGCTTTTTGTTCCTTTATTTGCAGCTGTCTGTTCTCCGTTAGAATGTCATCAGTTAAAACTTTTTATATTCTTCTTATTATTTTTTTCTTTGCTTTTGTCATGTGACCACAGAATTATTATATTTACAATTATTGTATGTAACGAGATACTGTAAATGTATAAGTTACCGAAATAAACTATTTCTTCTTCTTCTTATTCATGTTCTGTCTATAAATATATCACTTATAGATGAAATTGACGAAATTTGTAAAGAATTGAATACAGAAAGAAAGAAAGAAAGAAATAAAGAAGGAAGGAAGGAAGGAAGGTAGAAAGAAAGAAGGAAAGAAAGAAAGAAAGAAAAAGAAAGAAAGAAAGAAAGAAAGAGCAGAAAGAAAGCGTTGTAAAATAAAACAACTCACCGGCCTCAAATTCGCAAAAACTTGTGAAAACAAGTAATCCGATAAGTAAAAAGTGTAATTTTACTAGCCATAATTATTGAAGATATCAATGCGTTAATAACTGGTATATTGTTCTTAATGTGATATATACTAAATGATATTTAAATGTCTCTTTTCTCTATAATTATAAACCTTAACAATCTTGGTAGCAGATTGTAAAGTTAGTAAACATCACCAGATGTGTAGAGACCTTACATGTGACAATTTGTACTATTATAAAACTAAATCAATGAAAAAAAAAATGTTTCAAACAAGTTTCTAAAATTCAATCTGAATAAAATCAAACAATTATTTTGTTCCCTCACAGCAAACCCCTTTCTGTCTGATAGATAGTTAGTCCCCAGATCACCTGAATAATGTTAATATTGCCATAATACAGGTTTTCCTAACATGAATTGTGATATTGCGACATTTAACGGTAGTGTTGTGACATTGAATGGTACGGGGAAGCGGTGCGACATTTAACGCAACATATTTTGAGACATTTAGCGGCGGTTGCTACGTTTAGCGCTAATAGTGCGACATTTAGCGACAAAAGTGACATTTAACATCGTTGCGACATATAACGGCGCCACACAAGTCCCTGGCCAGAAATTATCATAATTGATAAATTTAAAGTATGTACCATCGAAATACCATCTATTGAAGGAGGGCAAACCTTTAAGTCTACCGACACAATTGCGATCCTTCGAGGTAATAGTTCAGTATACAATCTTATAACTGCTGGATATTTTCTTATTATTATCTTTGTAATAATGTGCCGCTTAATAAAAAATTATATGTTTTAGAATTTCAAGTTTAGTTTGTGTGAGTTACAATCCGACATCTTTAAGAAAAAAAGTCTCATAGTCAACAAATTTAGATGCGTTATGTCCTTTATCTAGAGCAATGTGACCATTTTGCATAATATTGCGACACAAAATTATTTTGTTACATTCGTCAAATCAGAAGTTAATAAACATGTTAATTTACTTTAACATCTGTCTTTATTATTGTAAATACAATGATGTTTAATACTGTTTTATACGTATATCATAACCTCAGCTGTTTACATACTCGATACGTTTCACGAAATAATTTATAATAACAATATATAATTTATAAAAAAAACAACAAAAAATTAAGGGCGTTGTGACCTTTTAGTTTCCATAACCTAACTCATGGACGAGCCTCGACAAAAATTGTCTTTGTACGTATAGGGATATTAAAGAAACTGTTCAAAACTGACAGAATTATGGACTTAACACTTGTGTTCCTGTTCTTTTTAAAAATGAAGTTAAAATTGTAGTTTATGAGGTATTTTAAATAATTTATTTTGAATGACCAACAATGAATAAAACGTTATAACAAGTTCTCAAGTTTGTATTTGTAATTCATCCGGCCATTAATAACACTTAGAAATCAAAAGTTCAAGCCTTCGGACTACACATTTGCAAGTGTGTGTCCAGATTGCGACACAAACTCACATTTGTACGACTATATATCATTTGCTTTCCACTATTGTTGATCATAATATATATGAGCCGCGTCATGACAAAACCAACATAATGGGTTTGCGACCAGCATGGATCCAGACCAGCCTGCGCATCCGCGCAGTCTGATCAGGATCCATGCTGTTCGCTTACAAACCCTTTTACAAGTAGAGAAACTGAAAGCGAACAGCATGGATCCTGATCAGACTGCGCGGATGCGCAGGCTGGTCTGGATCCATGCTGGTCGCAAACCCACTATGTTGGTTTTGTCATGACGCGGCTCATATGGAGAAGTGGACAATTGCTTAAAGAATAGGTAGGTACAGGGCCCATAAACATTCTTTAACGTATCTGTCTGACTATTTGTTACTGAAATACTGTAACAAAAAAGATGTGTGAAGTTGGCGGCCTAGCGGCCTGGCGGCCTGGCGGCGTGAAGTTGGCGGCCTGGCGGCCTAGCGGCGTGAAGTTGGCGGCCCAGCGGCCTGGCGGCCTAGCGGCGTGAAGTTGGCGGCCCAGCGGCCTGGCGGCCTAGCAGCCAAACATTTTTAATGCTGAAAAAATGTTTTTTTAACAATAAAACGGCATTTAATGAAGTTTTAAAGATAATTATTGTTATTTAAAACGATATATCTAAAGAAAAAATC